>NC_043982.1:31135862-31320862 GCF_902150065.1 Myripristis murdjan | reverse complement strand
ATTATCAGATGGTCCTCTGTGTTTGCTCAAATTTGCCCAAGTAATTTGCACTTGAATTTTAACTTTACAAATTACAGACATGGCTAATTTGCATGGGATTAAGATCAAAGACAACCTCCTCAATTATTACAAATCACTAGAGGTCCCTGATGGGCTGTTGTTTAATAAATATTACCAGGGTGTCCTCATGCACCAAGCCCAAAAGGAAATTTTATGGCATCCAGTCAGTTAATTTCCAGAGGGGTTGTTTTCTGAATTTGACTCAACACGCTGAGGGTTGGCCAAGTTTGTCAGGTTGACACCTGATGCCATTCCTACAGTCAAGTCAAATAAGCAGCTCGCTGCAAGAAGCAACTGCTTGTTATTCAGAGGGTGGTGTTGATTTTCATGCTGATATGGCTGTATCCCCTCTCATATGCTAAAGTCTGTCCAAGACAATTTAAATTTACATGGTTTTATGAGCCTTTGTGAATCTGGAACAAGGATGTTACGGTAAATTGTGTTCAGTTACATGTGGGCATTTCCACAACCTCATCACTCCTTGCTGCCTTCTCAGAGTAAGGGAGGGATTGTGATCCCTGGAGCGTATTGTTTAGTGTCTTTGAAAAGGTTTGCAGACTGAATTGTTAAATGATAATAGAGATATAATCAGCTGTATGTGTTCCTCCCAAGCTGCCCCTTGATTTTTTTGTGTGTGTATTGTTCCTGACCTGGTGCTTTGTGATACGAGATCCTCACATTACAAATTATACAAAAGACAAACAGTAGGCCTACTCCAGATACTGTGACAGTCCCGCAAAAAGTTTTCAGGTGACTGAGATGTTCAAATCTTCATATTTTTAGTTGCCATGTTATGCACACAACTTGGAGACGATATAAAAAAAAAATAAATAAAAAAAAATCACAGTTGAGATTATTACCTCTGGCAACTTTAGACTGGCCCTGTCTCATTCATCTTTGGTGGGAAGGTTTGGCCAATCAGCCTGAAGGAGGTGTTGCAGTGGGCAGGGCTTAACTCAAATTTTTAAATGCACCCATTTAACATCATGAAACCTGCTGGAGTGGCTGCTCAAGGGTCATGGCAGCACTGACCAACTCTCCATGCTGATTTGTCTGAATGGCAACAGCATTGCCAAAAGTACAAAATTGGGATCTAAATAAAGAATAAAAGGGGGTGAGGCATAGCACAAACAGGGCTGTTAGTTCCAGCTGCGACCCCAGTGGTGGTCTGCTCTCTACCAGCTGCTAACTTGTTAAGAGTGTTGGATTGGTTTAATTGAACTCTGGAACATTTCCTCCGTTAGTTCAGTCCATTTGTTCAGGTAAAGACGAACAGTGCCTTTCCAAATGAAATAGTGCAAATAGCTTAAACCGTAATTCCACAGCTTTTCACATGTAGTAGGAACCTAGTCAGGATGCTCGTTGGCCTCAGAATAATCTATAGCTCAGATTAAACTGAACTGTATGGTGTCCTCAGACTTATATGAACAACAGCATAATCCAGCCTTTTGTCTCATATGTTGGGTAAAATCTTAAGTTTGGGTGGAGCGTTTAGTTAAAAATAAAGAATTACTGTTGTTTTAAGTTATGTGTCCTTAGGCTTGCCATTGATGTAGCATTAGCAGCTTTTAACTGGATCATGCAGCGCTCTGGCCACAGAATCATAAGATCCCCCTGTTAACAAAAGTGGAATTATCCTCTGCGACCATTTCAGGAGCCTCGGCCTCCATGGGAAAAGCTGATCTGTTCTGACAGAGAAAGCAACACCAAGATAGCAAGGACTGGATGGATATGAGAAAGAGACAGAGTGAGAGAGAGATATAGAGAGAGTATGAGAGAGAGAGAGAGAAAGAGAGAAAATTTGGCAGAAAGAAGTGGATCTCCTCTGTCCTCTAAGGAATCTCCTGGCATTCCCACAGTGCTGCTGACACGCAAACAGAGAGCTATTGTCTCCCAGCGCGCACACACACACACACACACACACACACACACACACAAACAGCCTGTATCTCTGGAGCTTCTATGCTCCAGTCAAACCCTGCAAAAGCAGTAACTATATCCGTAGCCACCTCTGTCTGTCAGCGCCCTGTTATTATGTCAGAGGTGTGTTTGAATGGATATGGCTAGAGTGTGGGAGTAGGGAGTGTGTTTGTGTGGGGAAGGGTAGCCTGTGTTTTTGTTTTGTCCGGGTGTGGTCTGATGGGGTTAAATGTTAAAAGTGCCAAGGGGAAGAGGGGGATGTATTTTCAGTTTGAATGATCACATCATCATATGTGGGTTAGACAACATTTCCGATCTTTGGCCTTTACAAACTCCTTTCAGAATTTATTGTAGTGTTTCACAAATGCATGGTGGTCAGTCTAAATATAATAAGTCTTAATACCTGAATGCATGACACGTGCCATCCATAATATGTTCAGTCTATACATTTTTGTGTGTGTAGGAGTGGTCTCCAGACGCCAGCCGCTCCATCAGCAGGAAGGAGAGGGGGGGCCATGCAGAGGAGAACGTGGTGACCCTCACCAACATCGTCTCAGCAGGGGGAGAGGAGGTCCCGCCCAGCCCCAACAACCAGGACACCGGCAGGTAGGACGCCTCAGACCACCCTGTCAGTCTGCATTTCACTTCGTTTTGTTCCTCAACTTCAAACTTCCACCTGCTCTCCTCCAGCAGTGAAGTCCTTTTGTAAAACACCTGTTAGCACACAGCGTCGATTTGATAGAGCAAATAGAGTGCGGTTTACACAGCAACATAAAATTAGTTCACTGAACTGATGAAAAGCTGAACTCCCCTTTATGATCTAGCTAAAATACTAGGTGTGTGTATATATGTGTGTGTCCACCCATGCGCGATGTAAACACACGCACACACATGCACTGCTTAGATTAAAAAAAAACAAAACAAAACAGCAGATCAGGGCTGTAGTTGTGTTTGCACGCTTGTGTACATGCTTGTTTTTGTGAGGTTTTAAATTAGCGTCTACCTGTGGGCGGTTTAGACTAGACTATTACAATTATCTCCCTACCTGTGTATATATGTGTGTGTGTGTGTGTGTGTGTGTGTGTGTGTGTGTGTGTTTGTCTAGCCACCCTGAGGAGTTAACATCCTGTACCTACCTTGCTACACACTAATTAGTAGCTAGAAAGCTGACTCAGTGTGTGTGTGTGTGTGTGTGCGCGCGCGTGTGTGTCTATCTCTGGGCACTGTTGCCAACTCGCAACTTTGATTTAGAGATTATTCAAACCCCCGTTGGCAGTTTTATTTCTCAGAAATCATAAGCCAGAAATTCAGTGACTCTTTCTGGCCGTGGGGACTGTATTGACTGACTCCCAAAGTATTTGGTTACAAGTCGATGGCTGATGCAGCTGCAGGCACATTTGTGCCACAGTACTTGGCTTAACTAATCCAAAGTCCTTAAAGAGAAATCCTCCTTTGTGAAAGTGGCACACAAAACTGATTAGAGGGGCAACATTAAATCTCATTGTGGGATATTGTTAATATCTAAAAGCTTTCATTATGAAACAATGAGGGGGTGAAATCATCTGTGTTGTAATGAATAGAGTAATGCTTTGTTAATAACAGATGTCATTAAATTCATGAGGCCTGTGGAACTGTTGCAATATTGTCTCCCTGTCACTGCTGCCCCCTGGTGGTTGATAATGGAAATGAGCTCTTCTTTGCCAGGTCAGGCTGCAGCTGGTAGGCCCCCACAGCACCTCAGCTCTGTCATTAAATTAGAGACCAAGTCGAGTTTATTTATACAGCCCTGGATCACTGACCATGTCTCAGAGAAATTTACAGAGGAAGGCCGTATCTGGATTGAACTAATCAACTGTCTGTCACAAAGCAAAGTGATGCAGTGCACTACGCAGGAAAATGAAACACCATCAAACAAAACACAGCTCGAAGCTCAAAACAGCATAACCGGTTTACTGATCACCCAGCTGAGCCAAGTCAAGTCTGCCTGACACAACCAACCTTAGACCCTCAGTGAGGACAAGAAATACTCCCAAGAAAAACCTTACTTGGGGAAAAAACAAAATCAAAGGGGAGAGAGCGTTTGTGAGCTGAGTCAGAGACTGCTGAGAGTGCACAAGGTGCGAGGACAAAATGAAACAGCAAATGAGACAAAGACAGTCATGGTGACACATAAAGATCGAATTTCAGCACACACACATGCACACACGTCAGTCTGCGTCATGCAGCATTCCACTTTGTTTCGTTCCACAACCTCAAACTTCCTGCTGTAAAGTCCTAACACAGAGCTTTACGCTGATAGATGAACAACTTGCTGGAAGACCTGGAGGAGCAAATAGAGTGCGGTTTACACAACAACGCTGAATCACTGAACTGATGAAAGGCCAACCTCACCTTATATGATCTAGTTAGAAATACTTGGCACCATATAATGCATTATCCACACACCCCAAGGAGACGTGTTTCACCACATACACACTCGTATAGCAGACAGTGAGGCATCCAGTATTAGTGCTGTCAAAGCTAAAGATAAGAAACTAAGGTAGGAGAAGAGGTAGCTCTTGTTCTGGCCAGGCCGTGGACAGTCATGCAACAAAATACAGAAGTGATAAGTACATAAGAATAAACAGATGAAACAAAATAGGAAACACAACTATAGTTTAACCTTGGAGTTAAAGATTTGCAGAAAATTTATTTCATCAGCCACAAGAGGAAGCTGATTCCTGATTTGATTGTAGTGTGGATGGCTTGGTGTGTAACAAGCTGTTGAAATACTGTGTGTGTGTGTGTGTGTGTGTGTGTGTGTGTCCACTGCCTGAAATTATTAGTTTCACCTGCCAAAGTCTGTTGAACTAAAGTTTGTTATCATAAACTTTATCAAAAAAACAAAAGACAAAATGTGGGTGTTAAAAGCTATTGTCATTAACCGAAATAAAAATTAAAATTAAAAATTAAACAATCCTGACAATCCCCAAAATTAAACAAACAAGCCTGTCAACATGTAAAATCAAGATGAAATATAATGAAAATATACATGAAATGCCAATTTTTCTGTATGTTCAAGGTTAAAAAATAAAATTAATTTTCGGCAGAAAATTTTGATGTGGTTCTAAATTGCTTTTTAAAAAAAGATTATAAAAAAAATGACTGTTTTACATAATTCCTATTGGAATTATATACAAAGTCCCTACCAACATTAAAATTGCCACCAAGGCCACACTAAACAACTTACTAAAACTAAACTGAAACTGAAACAACAATTTTATAATACCAACCAAATTAAATATACATTTAAACATTTCATGGTAACACACTCACTCATAGATCTGCCCCCTAGTGGCCGGTCAAAGCCGTGTTCTGCTTACTTACTGTAAGTAGTTAACTGAGTAGTGTTACAGTACAGTTTTGAGGTTCTGACACTCTACTGGAGTATTTTTTGCTTTATGAGACTTCACTGCACAACATTTAAAAGGAAAATGTACCCTTTACTCCACTGCATTTATCTGATGGCTGTAGTTAATGGCTACTTTGCAGAATAAACCTTTACAAACATCAGATCTGATGCACAATTACAGCTCCAACTAGCCAACAGTAGATGGAGCAGTTAGGCTTATAAAACTGAAACACTTCTTACAGATTAGAGCATCAACAGTTTAACACTCTGGAATGAGTCATTCTTCACAATGACCAATTTTACTTGTCGTACTCATTAACAATTTACTCTCTGCAACACTGACAGTGTGTATCCTTGATCATAGAAACATGTCAGCAGCTGCGTGTTAAATGTAAAACACACTCACTCATGCAGGCAGTGGATCTGAGGTATTCAAATGTTACTGTGTGTGTGGCAAGCGACCTTCCATCCCCGTGTCTCTGTGCTCTGCAGGGTGAAAGACTATTCATCAGACTGGTCAGACGAGGAGAGCCCAAAGAAGGTGCTGGCAGTCAACGGGGTGGGGGAGGTGGAGGACGAGGAGGAGCAGGTAGAGGGGGTGCGCGTCCGAGCGCTCTATGATTACACGGGCCAGGAGTCCGATGAGCTCAGCTTCAAAGCAGGTATTAACTCTTACTAATGCTTGTTAGGTGAGGAACCACAGTCGGTCTGTTTTGAGACAGCATCTTTTTTTAACCCCTGTCATTCCATAAAATGTGCAAAGCAGTCATCAAAATGACATTGAAAATATTGGTTTATACATTTTTATGTCAGTTGCACCAAGTACATCAAGCACATATCCTAAAATTGCCATTTTCTTAAGATGATAGTTTACCTGTGACTGACCCAAAATGTTTGTTTTTAAATTTTAACCAAATTACCATAGATATGGTCACTAAATGTAACCCGCTTTTTCTTTTTTATGGGTTATTTTTTACAATATAAGTAATAATTTGCAAAACTTTGAAAGTTGTTTCATGAGAATGAAACAAAAAAACTTGCTGTTTCAGTTTGCCCATTTTGCAACCAATTTGCACATTTTTATGAAATGGTAGCTCATTCGACCACAGTTATAACTTCAACAAAAAATGTTGTCAGTCAAAGTTAATACATAAACTTTCAGTCTGATAGGTTGAAAACAGTGTGTTGTAGCTGTTCACTTATGGTGCATCACTTTCATAACTCAAAAACCACCACACACAATTACACACGCGTACAATTACACACACAAACACACCCCATCAAGCTCACATGGATACTCTTATGTAATGCAATAAAACAAAACTATGCACTGTGAACATGCACGTAACACACGAGGTCATGCCTCGTTCTGATGTAACCTGGTGGATGAATAGCATAATTATAAATTAACCTGAAATATAATTAAGACAAAATAATGATGCATGACAAGCTTGACATTCTCTCTGCTTGCTGAGTAGCAAATAAAAGCATTTCAGTTCCATCTTCAATGTAAATGGTCGATTCTTGTTCAATTTCCGAATGTGTTAGAGGAATAAATAACTTACTTTTTTTGTTTTATGGTAATTATGGGTATTTTCCTTAGCTTTTTTGAACTCTGAAGAAACAGCTGAAGTGAAGCCATGAGGTTGTGCTTTGTCATATTGTCAGACAGACTTCACCTGTTTCAGTGGGAGTACGTAATCACAAAATGTGATTGTTTTGAGAGAATTATTCCTTTAATTTTACACTAAAACCGATAGTTGAAGATGGATGCTTTTATTTGAAGGACTACATTGCTATCTCAGTTTGCCTTTTTAGTAATTTAGTAGAAACCAGAGCGAGCATGTGTACATCTCATGTTTTTTATTATTTTCTTTAGTAATACTGAACCCGCTTAGGCATGTGGCTCACAAGTGCCTTCTTCCTGGAAACTGTATCAGTTTTGAATGTTGATCTACCTGTTTTGGCATTCAAAAACAGTTTAAGTAACAAGAATGCTTTCATGTGGTTCCTCTTAATTTTAGAGATTATGGTAGAATAATCTCTCATTCCAAACTCATATAGCTCATTGGTCTGTCAGGTAAGTGTGTGTAATCTGCGTCAGTGCTTTGTTGGTTGATAAAGCACTGGGCTGTGGTGGGATGTAGTTGCATTATAGACGTAAATATGCTGTTACTGTAACAAATACAGTGCCTGCTGTTGGTGCAGATAAACACTTTGACCAGAGTTAGAAGTTAAACTGTATGTTAACTTGAGATATTTCCAGCAGCAAGGTGGATTTTTTTTCCACCCACTGTAACCTCAATAGAGCCGAGTGCTAGAGACCAGAGACTTTTGTTTTTTTATTGTTACACATCACACAAGTCACATACTGAATAAGAGATACAGTTCATTCACAAACAGTGCTGATATTGTCAGCAGATTTTTGGTTGAAAAGTAGTCATTGATGATCCTTTTTTTCCAATATAATATATTTTTTTACCCTCAAAGAAAAGTAATGACATCATTAGGCACAGATGACAAATTTCATAGAAAATGGTCCACTATTTGAAGTATGGGGGTCACCAAATTTGAGATCACTAAAATTGGCGGGGTTAATCCTCTGGGGAGCATGAATGTGTGCGCAGTCAGACAGACGGACGGACATGACCTCTGCTGTCTGCTAGCCGGGCAGAAAAACTGTGCTGGCGATCTCCACGACTAAATCACAAATGAATACAAGGTTCCTCCCATTCCCAGACTGGACCTGTGTGGCCCTGCAGAGGAAACCAGGCTGCAGGGAGTTTTCTGCTCATGTCCTGACCTGGTTTACATGTTGAAGCTTTAGCTCATCCCCTGCGGGGGGTCAAACACCACAGGGAAGGGTCTGTGTATCAAGGTGCCTTAAGTTGGAAAGCTTAGCCCGGCTCAGCTCTGCTTTGCCTAAACCAGGACCAGCTAACACACCAGCTGGAGCAGGCTGTCCCCTCTGGTTCTTATTCAGATCATTATTTTTTTAAAATACAGAATTAGTTCTTTATGCCACTTGCAATGCATGCAGTGTGTTTTAACAGAGATAAAGTGAACTTCTTTGCCCCTCCAGGAGAGGAGTTGCTGAAGCTGGGGGAGGAGGATGAGCAGGGCTGGTGTAAAGGACAGCTGACCAGCGGCCAGGTTGGCCTCTACCCTGCCAACTACGTCCAGGTTATCGCTTCCTGATGGCCCGCCTCCGGTCACCCAGCCAATGGTACTCCAGACTCAAGAATCAGGACCAATCGCAAGTGATTATTAGCGCCAACATGTAGACATGCCCTCTATGAAACTGGACAGTTTTGGTGACTGACTGTTATAATCGTCTCTCAGCATTTTATTTTACTTTATTTTGTTTTGACAATCCACTCACATGTTGCTGCCACACTAGCGGAGAAAGGAGAGCGAGCTATTCCCTCATCTTCAGGTCAACACCATGTATTTCCAAAAACAATTTTGAACAGGCTTTACAGAGAAAGCAAAGACATGTTGAACAATGTGAAATGACGGGTTGATCAGAAATGAGAAACCCCACTGAGTGACTGTCGGTGCCTTAGTAGAGGAAGCCAGAGATGTCCAGAGCCGCCCTGCTGTCTGACTGTGGGATTACACCCTCTGATGGATGATGACCTGGCCCCTTAAATGTTACTGCTGATCGCCTCCAGGATTTAAACTGGTCACAGTGGAATCCAGTAGCTCACTGGTTACCTGGACTTTAGTGAACATCATGTATTTAAATGCACACAGCAGGTGAAACACAGCTGTAAAAGTGAGCCGTACACGTCCTTCATTTCCCCTCCCGGTCTTGTAGCCTGGCAGTGGTCTGCTTGGCACTGTATGTAGGTGTTTGGGTGTAACAGTGTATACACTTTCATATTTGTCTACTTTTCACTGATAGAAACCTTTTTTTCCCCTTGCAATGCGATAGCCATGTTTATGTTGCTGATTTTGAATATGGATGGTTCAAACTATTACCACCTGCTTCTCAAAAAAATGTGTCTACTTGGTATGATTAGTGTTTTTACACAGTCAAACTTTTTATTTTCTTTTAATTTATTTTATGTTGAAATCATTCAGCTTTTTTTTTTCCATTTGAACTAAATGGGGAATGCATGAGTAGTTGACAAATAGATGTAAGTCATTTAACCTGTAACCTTTGTTTGCTAGTTTTGCTTTACGGGGCGAGGCTCAACTTGGTTCCTAATCCTGACGCACATGCACCTCAGTCATCTAAAAAGAAAAACGAAATGTTATTTTTTTTGTCTTTTTTGTCTAATGATGTCAGCTTTTTGGTTTTTGTGTTTTTAGTGAGGTTTGTGGGTTGTGTGTTTGAGAGGGAGCCTCCCTCTGCCCTGCTGATCGGAGCACCGCTAGAGCTAACCCATTTAGGCTTCCAAATAATAATAATAAAAAAAATACCTTAAAGTCACTGTGTTGCTTCTTTAATTTATTTATTTACACATTTTTCCCCACCAGCCTTTCCACACTTACACTTCAAGCATATGAAGGAAGAAACCACAAAATAATTCTGGGCAGCCATCAGCAAATGTGCAGCCATCATCAAAGAAGTATGCAGCTGCAGCACACTCTGACTCAGCAAAGAGTGGATTTAATGTCACATCAGGTCAGTCAGCCTAATATACAGTGTAATTGAAAATGTTCACTTTTGGTGGGTTGTGGCGCTGCACTACAGGTGGCAGCAGTGTAGATTAACATCCATTGCTGCTCTAAATATGCAAAGAGAACTGAACAACTCTACTTCTCTCCGTTCCCTTTTTAAGGGAAGCAAGCAGCAGACATTGTTTCGTTTCTATGAGTAGCAAAAGCAAAAACATATTTAATGGTAAACATGAACAAGCATGGGGAAAGTTGTGGTTGTAGAACTCCTTACTGTTGAGCTGTGTAAGATCAAATTTGCAGGATGTTTAGGCAGGACGTGGTGCAGGGAAGGATCATTCACAAGTGCAAACCAATAGGATATCAGCTTGGGAGAGAAACAGTTTTATTGGAAGGGAAAGGTGGATGAGAGAGGGAATATAAAGATTTGTGAAGGTTTTATTAGTTGAAATTTTAATTCACACCCTCTAGTGCAGGAAGCTGTCACTATTTAAGATACTCTGAAGTAGAAGTCATGTGAGGTTGTTTCACAGCGATGTTTAAGAGCAGACCGAGTTGCTCATTCATGAGATACACAAAACCAAAACACAAAGCCATGCTGTTGTCGTTGCTAATTAATTCCTTATATAGCTGGGCAGTGCCACTCCCAGTTTGGTTTTTCAGTGAGAGAGATGCATGTGCCACATACAGTGTCGCTAAAATTAGATGAGACAGAAGTAAATAGAGTGAAAATCTATATGTGATTGTTTCCCAGGTAAGTCTAAATCCTGAGATGTGGAGTTTGTGTAATGACACCGTGAGAGGCTCATCAGTTGGTCTGCTGCTGAAACAGTCAATCCATTTGTGGACTGACATGAAATAAAAAGATTATAATTTGGATAACTGATTAAGTTTATTAATATTTGCCTTCTTTTTTCAAATTAAATCAATTAGTCTTTTCTCAGCTTCATGCAATTACACAATCAAAACTTAAGGGTTTTGGCCACTGATCAGACTGAGTAAGCAATTTTAAGATGCTACTTTGGTCTCTGGTAACTTGTGATGGGCAATTACCATTATTTTTTACTTTTGATAGATGAAATTATCAATCAGTTAATCGAGTCAGGGATAATGATTGCTTATATCAGGGTCATTTGCCAACGATATAAAGGAAAGAGGAGAAAATAATATTTTTTAAAAAATCCATTGGTGTGTTTTCCTTCCAAGTCGTTAGTTTGTCAAGTTGATAACTCGGCTCTGCATGACACAGCAGAGAGAGTACGCTTTGACAACTGTGCTTTTTAATGTTGCTATGGTTACACTTTGGGTATTGGATGACTTTAGAACGGTGATTAAACATGAGCTGAACTATGTGTGCACAACGGAGAGAGAGAGTTAGAGAGCGAACTTAATTAACAAAAATAATTGCTGTAATGGTTAATTGTAGCCCCACACTGGTCAGAACAGCTGTTGAATTTCTTGGCGTTCAGGACTGCACATGAATGGCAAAAAGAAAGCACTTTTCAGATGTACTGTATGACATTTTGATTTTCTGTCATTACATAGTGCACCACTTTGAGGCATTTTTCAGGTAAATTAAGAGGTGTGCAGGGACAAAAAAAGAAAAAAAAAACTAAGCACAGAGTTTGCTATTTGTTATATAATTCACATACATAATTCCATAGAGTTTCCACCTGTTCACTGCAATCCACAAGGATGTGCAAAACCTTATGTGATCTCATGTGGTGTGTGTGATAACAAACTGTCGAATGCCTTCTGTGCTATAGGGGAAGTTTCCGTGAAAAAGAGCACAAGCTTTATCCCTGGGAGAGCTTCCAGTAAAGATATAACGTCTCACACGAAAACAATACTTAAGTCATTGTCTCTGAATGCATTCCACATCTGCCCCTATATCACAAACGGTTTTCAGGATGATTGATAGTTTAGTTTATCATGGTCCTCCTCAGGTTTGACAGCACAATGTACTTATATGGTTTCTTTTCTTGTCTATCTGGTTTGCTGTCATCTGGTTCGTGCCAGTTAAGTAATTTTCTTTCAGTATGTCCATATGGTCCAAATATTTGGGTGATGTCTGATGCTGGTAAAGCCTCTGTCACACCCTGTGAGGGGCTGTCTATAAAAAACCGAAGAGCTGAGCAGGTGCAGCATCCCGCATCAGAGTCACATTTCAGGTAAGCTGCACACATCCCGACTTCTCTCCTCTTCTGTCGTTCCTCTTACTTTCCTTACAGACGCTGATGCTTGGCAGTGGATTTATCACTTAACTTCCCAGACCAGTGAGCTGCTGATGAAACAGTGCTCTGATTTTTCCTCTACCCCAGATTTGACGTTTGACATGAGGCTCTTCATCATGGCTCCACTTCTGCTCCTCGTCTTCTCCCTGATGAGCCAGTCTCTCCTCTGTGCTGCTCTGGTAGGCTTCTGCCCTCTCACCATCAACATTACAGCGTCTCTGAACTTTCAGATGGCATTACATCTACTGCACTGCAGCTGCAATAGCTGAAGTCATGAAAAAAAAAAAAAATCTTGCAATGTTTTTCCTGTGTGCTGCAGGCTGAAATTGGTGGTCGTCGTTCAGTGGGTGAGTTTCAGAAACACAGAGTTCTATCGTGTCTTTATCCCCCTCTCAGTTGACATCTGACACATTTTTGTTTTAACTGGATGTTTCATAAGTTGATCCACTGCTGTGTGTGTCTGGTGCTCTCTGTCTGTTCTGTGTGCTTCCAGGCTCGGTCTCAGACATTATTCAAAGAGTTAATGGTCACTTAGGTAAGATTTGTCTTGTTTTGCTTAATTATACATACTATACAGCAGTGATAATATCATGCAGGATGAAAATTAATGCATGAAAGTTGCAGATGATGAGCTTTTCAATTCAGGCAAAGTGAAGCAGCCATCAAAGACGTGAAGCTCCATATTTGAATAAATCACAATTGTTTTCCTACAGGTTGTCCTTTCTGTCTTGAGCCCTTTTGTGGTCTAATATGTACATGAATTATACATGAATTATACTTGAGCTAAGTGTCTGTCTGTCCCTCAGTGAGTTCGACACATCTGCACTCTCTCTCCTGCAGGACGGCAGAAGAGAGGTCCTGTCATCACCGATGACGACATTGCTCAGAGCCGAAGAAGGAACGCAGTGCCGTGCACGTCCAGAGGCTGCACATGGTCCAAGGGGTCAAACGGCAACGTTGTCATCCCAGTCTTTATCTCCAACTCATACTGTAAGAAAAACCCTGACTCCTGCATCCTAGACCAGTTTATACTCCTGTACACCTTTGTTTAGTTTCACTCAGAACTCATTATACCCCCCAACAGAGAATGTTATCCCAAAATATGCGACAATGCTCAGTTGTACCTTTTGTCTCCCATCTACGTTTTCTGCAGTAGCATCCGGGCTCATTTAAAATATGACACCATTAACTAACAAGAAAGAACAGACATTTTTTACAGTTGTTAATATAATGACTGTATTAACATAATAAACCAGTAATATAATAACAAATTGCTTTTAAGGGGGTATCCCATTAATCCCATTTAAATTTAAAATTTGCATGTAACACTTATGATATTATGCTACTTGAAGGCACAAATGAGACTAAAGAAAGAATGAGCGAATGCTGTTTTTTTTTTTCTTTGCTATGTCTTTTTGACATAGCAAACACAGCTCAGTTGACACAGCTCAGTTTGGCTGCCTGGAGCCGAGCATGTCATTATAGTGAGTTAAAAAAAATATAATGAGTTTCCCATTAATGTAATAAAAGCTGACATAATTAGTATATTGTCAGATGTTATTACCTTAGAAAATAGATTAAGGGTCTCGAGACAGGAACTATTTACTTTAATCACTTAAGATTATGCATATTCATTTTTTTTTCTCACATGTAGCACCATTATTAATGACCAAAACTGTGAATGGGTGACAGCTGTCGGTTGAAATGTGTCACATTATCAGTTATTTCATTTTTGAAAGCTGGAAATTTCAGTCTTCTCAGTTTCTGATGTACAAAATATCACCATAACATGAATTAAGTTATTAGTTGAGGGCTTGTTGTGCTATTTTATGAGTGAAGATGATTAAAAACAATATTGTCCATACTCAAGCACAAATGTTAAAACTCTCATGCCAGCAAACTGAGAGGTTAATTCCAGACACTATTTTCCATTATACCAATCAAATCTGACCCAAATCTTGTGAAATCCTGCTGTCCTGCAGCTCTCCGATACAGTCCTATAGGCTTAATGAATTCTCCAGTGAACAACCCCCAAAGCAACCCAAAGCACATTCACACCAACTCTTTAAAGACACAGTGCATGTCAGTATCTTATGCCTTTTACAGTTATGATGCTGTCTTGGCTGTTGGTGTCCATGTTTCCTTTTGCCAATCACAATCGACTCCTCTTGGAATCAATCGGGATAATTGATTGGTATGATGGAAAATGTTGGGGAAAGAGGGTCTGATTCAAAAGTAGCCTTTAACTAGTAGGTGGTTTAATGGAGGAAATCCCTAATCAGTCTGCTCTGTGTTTCTGCAGCATGGGCAGAGCGGAGAGTCATCATTCGCAGCCTGCTCACCTTTCACAGAACCACCTGCATTCGCTTTGTCTGGTGGCGCGGACAGAGTGACTATATCTACTTCTTCCCAGGCAGCGGGTAGGAACACACACACACAAAACGCTTTGTTCTCTGATTTTCCCTTAAATCCCCCATCAAGTAGTTCAAACAAGAAGGTAATCCAGGCACTCCACATATAAGAAAACGTATCAGTGAGGAAGGAAGTATTTAAAAAGCCTTTATTGTAATGGTGAAAGCATTAAAAAGCCAAAATGTTGGGATGTACCAGTGGCATACCTGATAGAGGGATCATGGTTGAGGATTATTTTTTGGGCATTTCTGCTTGATTAGACAGTCAATGAGGAGAGACACAGGACAGTCCTGAGGCCTGGGTTCACATCCAAACCCAAGCCCTTTGCTACGTGTTATAAATACCAAAAAAATAATAAGAAGAAAAAGCCAACATGTTATGGCCAGTGTAGGTCTTTGTCAGGGCTTTAAAACACACAATACAAGGGGAGTCAGTGGCCCAGAAATTATTATGACAAGTTAAACAAATTGAAAGTAATGAAAAAAAGAAAAAAACATGAGATGAGATTGGACAGAGATATACCCATATAGAGAGAGCAGAAATAATTACAGAAAACATGTGAAGTCTATGCCCTCATTGAGACCAGGATACTTCCACGCAACCATGCGATGAATCCAAAAGTCTTCCCTTTGGTTAAGTTTTTGTACTCTGTTGTGCCCCCCCACCCCTACACCCCCTTTAGTGCTGTGAAATTCACTAAAGTGTCGAGCCATGGGCTAATCATAACTCCTAAAAAATCTGCCTCCAGGTGTTGTACCAGCTCAAAGAAAAAATTCTATATGGCCAATTCCAACACCTACGGCTTATTTGTGATTGACAGGCTGAGGCTATCCCACATAAGTGGGATACTCTTCTTAAAAACACATAAGCTGGTCAGCTTCTTTTTCCACCACATACTCTAGAGTATATGCTGGACAAATTAAACAGATTATCTAAAGAAACTGGGCCATTATTGGAAGCGACACCCTTTTGAGTAAAGTTTTCCTGAGCCACTTATTATTTCTTTTGGACACACCTCCACTCTTCAGGACTGACTCCTGTATTCACATCTTGCAGCAGATTAAAAAAGGCACTTGGTACCAAACCAGTTGGCACAATGCATACATTGCCCTCACTGTGATAATTTGGTGCAATGATTTCATTAACTGTAACTGTGATAATGAACAATGCAATTTACATGCTTTTTGTTGCATATTGTAAATTTAATTTTTGCAATTGCTATGTCACCAAACCCATGTGAATCACTCCAAATGGTGATGCAATCCCAGTTCATGATTCTCATTTGATGGAACTCCAAAACAACTCAAAGTTGCATGCAACCAAACTGCATGAAAGAGTTTCACATGTAAACTCAGGCTAACACTACTGCATGGCTGCATGTATATGCTGTGTGTGTGTGTGTGTGTGTGTGTGTGTCAGGTGCTGGTCCTACCTGGGTCGTCAGGGCGGGTTACAGCTGATCTCCCTGAATAGGTTCGGCTGTGTGTATTTACCCATAGTGCAGCACGAGGTTCTGCACGCGCTGGGCTTCCACCACGAGCACGTCCGCAGCGACAGAGATGATTACGTCAGAATCATCTTCCGCAACATCCAGGAAGGTCAGCTCACGTTTAAAGTCTTCATTTATTTTAACCCTTCCGGTTGAAAGACTCATGCTCTTAATTTTGACTTCAAAAGTTCATAACGTAGGCCTAGTATGATACTCTGATTTTTAAGCTTTTTTTTATTATCCTTTAATCATGTTGAATTAATCAGTTGTATTTCCACCTGTTTTGTCCATGAGCTGCAAAAGTCCATCCTAACAAGTCATTCAGTCAATACAAACCATTTTATTGAAAAAACACATATTTGGATTTACCATCCCTTTCAGGAAAACAAGATTAAATATGAGACTAAATCACTTGATAAGATAAGAGGATGTTTTGCAGCTGTGGACCTGCAGAATTTAAATTAAGTTGAAAAAGGATGTAACTTGGATGTTGGGATCCCTTGAAAGAGGTTTTATAAACCTCGCAGCTGTAGAATGTTTTTCAGTTCTCACTGTATGTTTTCTGTTCCTGTACAGACAAAAAACGCAACTTTAGGAGGGTGAACACTAACAACCTGAACACTCCCTACGACTACAACTCTGTCATGCATTACAGCACGTGAGTGTGTGTGTGAGTGCTTTTCAGAGGGTGTGTGTGTGTACAGCAGGTCAGGGACCATATGATTCGATACTGTCACGATACTTGGGTACTGAATCAATATGTATTATAAGTATTGCAGTACAACAAGTATTGTGATTCGATATTATGATTTATTGCATTTTTTTTTTGTTTGTTTGTTAGCAGGGAAAAGGTTAAATCTTACTCTTCTAGAGATTGTATACCCCGAGTCATATTTCCAGAAACAATGCACATCAAGTATTTAAGTATTTATGCATTTGAGTATTGTGATTCTACAAGTATTGCAATGTGATATTAAGATTTATTGCAATGTTTGTTTGTTTGTTTGTTTAATTATACTGATTGAGGAATAATAAGAAAAGGAAAAAAAGGCCAAATTTTTCTCCACCCTTAGTATACAATAGAGCTGCACATTGATCCAAAGCTGATAATGAGTTGAATATTAACACTAAACAGTCCATATAAAGTGATACAACGATTTTTCCATCATTTTAAATGGTTAATCTGTAGAGAAATATAATGTCTGCTACTGTAAAATAGTTTAAGGAATTAAAGGGAAAAAACTGAAAATAGCACAGACCCAGTTGTAAATGCAATTTCTGATTAATGGAAGATGGACTGCAGGAAAATGCAGTTTTTACAGTTTTTACTGTCACAGTCAAACAAATGCTGCATTGTCACTCTGTCAGAATGGTCTGACCAGCTTCAGGACTTCTACTGTGTAGTGAATATGTGATTGTGTGTGTATATAGGGGTGTATGCTATACATTTTTGTGTTTTTGTCCTATTCCAGATATGCGTTCTCCATATCCCCTGGCGAACTGCAGACCATCACCGCCAGAAACAGCAATGTTGAGTTTGGACAAGCCACCGAGATGAGCAGGAAAGACATCAGGCGGGTCAACAGGCTCTACCAATGCAGTGAGTTCAAAATAAAGACAAAACTCTCTGAGCATCTAGCAGACATAACCTGCAATCTCTAACACAGTAAAGTTACAATTCATTGCAGGACAAAGAAAAAAAAACACCCCACTATTAACTGGGTTTCCATGTAAAAACAGTGCAGGAAAAAAGGGGAAGTGTAGTGTGTGTGTGATGTCACTAATCTAACTTCATGTGTAAATTGCTCATAATCCCGTTTTCCTTCTTCTAGGGCGAAACATTAGCGTCTGATGGAGAAAGAGTGTTGGACTGCAGACACATAACATCTTGGATCACCTTGATTACACCAAAGAACCAGACCTGTGGAGAGCATGACTTCTCCATGTCTTCACTATTGCACAGAGCAGCTGGAGTTTGGGGAGGAAATGCTTTTACATCTCCGGTGCACACCAGTGTTTAGCTACTCCCTCCACCTGGTCCAGACAACAAGCATCAGACTAAACCAGGGGTAGGCCACCGTGTGCCGTGGAGAGCTGAGAGTCTGCAGGTTTTCATTCCAACCAAAAACTCCAGCAGGTTATTTCACTCATTAGTCCCTCTTCTCTGCTTGAAGGTGTGGTGCTAAGTGAAATCACCTGGTGAAAACCTGCAGACTGTCCACTCTCTGTGGCACATGGTGGCCCACCCCTGGACTAGACCCTTCCTTTGGTGTCAGGGATTAGATCAGTGGTTCTCAACCCAGTCCTCAAGGACCCCCGGTTCCAGCTTTACTCTTTCACACCTGATCCATTTCAGGGCTTCATGCTGATTGGTTGTAACAGATATACCTGGACAGGGCATCCATGAAGGTGCATGGGCCTTAATTGGATCAGGTGTGCAAGAGTAAAGCTGGAGCACTGGGTTGGGGACCACTGGATTAGATGGATAATATTTGGGATACTGGTCAATGTAGGAGACTACCGGTGTCATTAAAGGGATGGTAAACTAAAATATGTATTTTCTATGCAGAGCAGTTTTGCTGAGGATTAAAATTACTTTCACATGTAAGAGTGGCGCGATGCAATCAGAACATGACCCAAGTTTTTATTTAATTGACTATTACCCACATCTGCTGTACCCCTGCTAGCCTTAGCTGGTAGAATGCAACACTAGCTGTTAGCACGGCATGTCAGTTTTGTGCTGTTTCTGGATATAGATCCACAGTTTTAACAACAAGCAGCAAGTGCACTGTAGAGCTCTGCCAGCTACAAAACATTTGCTAACATATTATTGCAACATTAGTAAGAGCTGTAGCTGTTTTAGTTCCAATATTGTTACAGTACAAGGAACTGCAGAAAATGCAGCTCCTAATACTACATTTAATTACAGTTTTTGACTTTTAGGGACTCTCAGATCTTGGTGGATGATGAAGATAGTACTCAAGAATAATACTAAATAAGAATCCATGTGGTTTACCATCCCTTTAAGAGTTATAGCCCTTTTACTTCTGTCTGTGTAGTATTTTTCTGTGTACAGACCTCAGACCACAAATTGAGAGAACAAAAACCACTTGCACAAATTAAAATAAATAAATAAATAAATAAAATACAATATTAAATTAAATTTAATTTAATTTAATATAATTAAATTTAATGACATTTTAAAAAAATCACCAGTGTTCTCTTTTAAACTGCTTTTGCATATGGTCACTTTCTCTTCATATTTTTTTTTCATTCCTGTTTGGGTTTCTTTATTTTCTCTATGACTGCTGCTCCATTTTAGAAGCTTTGCACTCTGTACTGAACAGCTGCACAATAAATGCATCCCATGAAAACTTACCTTAGGTGTGATTTTGTAGCTAGACCAATAGGAGGCTCTAGCTTCCCACCATATTAACACTGAGTACCACACAATTCAGAGAGCCTCTTCAACCTGTCAGAACAATACTGTTACCTATCATAACATGAAAACTGCCACAAATATGTTTTTTTGTTTGTTTGTTTGTTTGTTTTTTTTACATGGATTATACATCTTAGACTCTACATCCCTCTGTTCAGATTTTTTTCTTACTTACTTTATGCTCTTGCTTTCTCCTGTCTCATATTTCCTTTTTTCCCCTTTTGTTTTCCTGAAAAGAGCTTTACAACTAAATTATTATTATAAATACAATCACAATGACTAATTACCAACAGCTGCCTACTGTGTTAAATAGTAGTATCAGACTAAGTCTAGGTTTCAATAGCAATTATTCAAATTTTTTACATGGGGTGGCAAAGCAGGGGGCATGGAGTTTTGGCAGGGTGGCTTAGTGGAGTGGAGGGTAAATCAGGCAACTTTAATGTAAATTAGTTGAATTGGGAGTGAAATCTGGAATCACTCAGGTGGAAAAAAATGCCACCAGTCAACAACACATAGCCTCAGTGCAAGCGGAAATCTTCTGAAATTGCCATAATTTTACAGCCATCAATTTCACCTCAGCTTATAATTTTGTAACAATAACAATGATAGTCCAATTTTTCACCTTTTTCTTTTGGAATCAAATGTGGTGATCATTTTATAGAATTTAGCCACATTGACTTCCATATATTCGACTCTGTTTAGCTCAGCAGCACTCCCCAATGTCCAAAAGACTGTAGTTGTGTTTTTTTCTGTCACACAGTAGTCAGTCAACCTGGCACTGCCATCTGGTCATGTGAGATCAAACTGCTTTGACTCACAAAACCAGTCTGGTCCCTCTTCAACCGAAACGTTTGGTTAATTACCAAAAAATGGTTGGACCAGTAGGCGTCCTTTGAGGGATACAGGTGCGGTTAGGTGAGGATGACACGAGAGGCTACAGAGCACTGAACTGGGAAACAGAAACAACACAGGACATCAGTGTGGACTTTCCTTACAAAAACGGCCAGAATCAGGCATCAACAGGCTAACAAGCTGGCAGTACGCTTACCATGCTTACTCAGTTGTGGTAGTAAGCACTTAGTATCAGTTACTGACGTTTAGCTCCAATGTGCTGTATGCTGTTTGTTTGATTGGACAGTTACCTTATGATTGACAGATGGTTGATCCAATCACCTGCTAGCTGTTTTCTGCAAACGCTCACTGCTGCCACACCCTTTCCAAACAATTTGAATCACACAGAGCCCAGACTCTGTTTTGTGTGGTAAACATCAGTGATCAGCTCACAGTACGGCTGCACCAGGCTGGTGGTCAGTGGACTCGGCTGGGCTTTCTCTCTCTATAGGTTTTACATGCACTGATACACTGTATGTACAATGTATCAGTTCATGTGTGTGCCATGTTCCATCAGTTCATGTGTGTTCCATGTTCCATTCTAATGACACAATGTATCAGTTCACGTGTGTTCCATAGTCTATCCTAAAGATACAGTGTATCAGTTCATGCCAAGTCTATTTAAAGAGAAAATCCAACCAAAGCCATCAACAAGTGCGGCACCACACAGTTTCACCCCTTTTGAATTTGTCCACAGATTTCCACACACCATGCTGCGTCGAACTTTGACATCAGTTTTGTACATTTCTGATTTTTATCATTTAGACTGCTCAAAACCAAAGTGGCAAGGCCTTATTTTTTTTTATTTTATTTATTTATTTTTTTTGACGTGGCAGCTGCCACCCCCTGCCACCTCCTAGATCTGCCATTGTGCGGTAGTAAGATCAGAAAAGATCAAACTTTAATTATCTCTGCGGGAAATTTAGATAATTAGCATCGATCGCGGTGGATGAACCAGCCACTGTTCCACTTAAAGGCAGCCTGAACAAAAAACTGCTGGTCAGATTTTATCGTTTTTCTTTTCTTTGTGGATAAAGTCATGTAGGGTTTACAGTCAGCTGTTTTGCATCAGTTTAAGGATAGATTCAGTCTTGGAAATGTGCAGTTGAAAGAAACATTTCCTGAGTATTAAGTCAGTGTAATCCAGGCACCTAATTCACCAAGTCATACTTTGCCACCTTCAGGTAATAGACAGTACCATGACTCATTGGTGTCAACAACAGCCACAAATATAGCTCCAGCAATACTCTGTCACCTCCACTATGTCTAAAGCAGAGTGATAGCTGTGTTATTTCTGGTAGCTGTGGTGTGTGTGTGTGTGTGTGTTTGGGTAAGGCGGGGTGGTGGTGGGGTGGTGGTGTCTGCACTAAAATGCCTTTTGTGGTCCTCAAGTGTAGATTTATAATACATTATTCTTTTGTTTAACATCATCTTTTGAGACATAGCTTGGCTGTAATCTGCAAATCGGTGCTTAAAAATGTAATAAAGGGAAAAGGCTGTGGATGCACACCTTTACAAGAGGTGCAGGCTGTGCAGCAGACACTGATAATAGGCCCTTAAAATAGTGTTTCCTAGCACCAGTTGATTTTTCAATATCTCAATTTTGCAACTTTTCTTGTGGAATTTTCCACATTCCTCTATGTGTTTTTCTATGTAATTCATATGTACTCTATTCATTTTTTCAACTTCATTGATTGATGCTACCATACTACCATAAATTAGAGGCTACCCTATTTAAGACAGTATAAAAATTCTAAGTGTATCTAATTGATGTAATGAAAGTAACTTATGCTTCTGTATTACTTATTTGAGGAAAATAAATTTGCTCTGGTGAACACGATGATGTAATGTTGTTTATTTGATTTTGCTTCATCGTCTCTGGCTGCCAAAGAGTCCTATAAATACATGTGTTGGTTTTTATGCTTTGAAACTCTGATGAAAGCTCTGCCTGAAACACTGGTGGACAGTGAAGTAAACCTAAGATAAGTAGTCTGAGTGAGCGGCTTTCCTTTGTCTTTAAAAAAGTAATACAGCAACTACTGTGTGATCTGAGAGAAAGTGGAACACGCAGGACTTTTAACTTGGCTTGTTTTTCCTGTGTGGACTAAAACTACATTTTCCTCACTGGAGAGATTTTGGACAGAGGACAACTTTTGAACAATTGTCAATCAGGGATGTGTGTGATGATCAGTCAGTAAATTAATGTGTGGAGGTGTGCTTTGTTGTGGATGGGTAGGCATACAGTAGATGTTTTGCTGTAGCTGAATAATGATGATGGGTTGGGGTGGGGGGTGGGGGGCAGAGGAAAGTTAAGGGGGTCCAGAGTCACTTCCTGTCCACAGGACCCATAATTCCTGGCTGCACCCCTGCTCCTACTGTTTGTGCCTTCACAGTCCAGTAACAAAGTCACTTGACTATCAAGTCGGCTGCTAAATAGCTTACTGTTACATTCAAATATGACTTTGTTGAAAACTTATTTTAATGAAATCAGTTTAAAGAAATGTCAGTTATGATGGTTATTCTGGCCCAGTACACACACACATAAAAATGGGACGTGTATATGAGTGTTATTTTACCCCCGACTGACACAAAACTTGATATTTCTTAAATGCTGAGAGGGATGAAAGTCATGTTTGTGTCACAGCTCAGACATTTGGGTAGAAAATGTTTGGCCTTTCCGACTTCATCATCCAACTTTGAATGGCATTCTGGTGAAATTTCTGGATGGGATATTCATTTTGCAGATTCATGCAGAGGCATGTGAATGCAGGGTCTGGCCATATAAAGTGACCCAACGACCTCTGTTCATTTTTGCATCTTGTCCTGTTTTGCTGCCCTATTTCTCTCTCTCTCTCTCTCTCTCTCTCTCTCTCTCTCTCTCTCCCTCTCTCTCCCTCTGTGTGAGTGTGTTGTTTATTTGACTGAAGTGACTCATCACTCAATAGCACTGGGATCTATCTCCCAGCTCTCAGCCTCATCACAGCTTCCATTTCCCTGACGAACTAAAATTAGGCGAAAATTTTAGCACCAGCACAAACTGTCTCTCCACAGAAAGCCTTATTTTAGAGAAGCACCCCTCTGGTCTGATGAGCTGTGCAGTCACGCACAATCACATACGTGTGACACAAACACAGAATTCTTTATACTGTGTGTGTGTGTATGTGTGTGTATACATAGAGAAAGAGGCAGATAATATTGTAGCATTTAGTTCCTCTGGTAAATATTAAATTATTACTCAGCCCACGTGGTCGATGGTTTTCTGGGCCGTGCTTCCTCATAACCAACATGAATAAATAAGTGATTATTCAGCCACAAAGTCTTGGACTAGATAGCAGTGCCATTTAAAAGGAGTGTCGAGGAGAAGCAGTTTACGCTTTTTTTGTGCAATGCAGTAAGAGTAATTTTACTGCAAAGACACCAGTAACTGATCTGATATGTTTAGAAAAATAAATTAGTCTTGTTCAGTTTCTCTGACGACAAAAAATCAGTTTGAAGGGATTACATTCATTTTAAACACAGATGCTATAGTTAAAAAAAACAAACAAACAAACAGTACATTCTTTTATGTGTTTGTTTGATTGATGTTGCTGACTTTATGTTTGCTTTTTCATTTTTATGTTTGCTTGTTTGATTACTTTTGTGGATTACATGACTTTTGTTATTGCTTATAATGCTCATTGAGGTGAGATTTCTTCTATAAGCCTCCGGGTTTTTATTTTTAATCTCACCTGCACGTCTTTCTTCTTTTCTGTTCTTGATTTCTTGCCATTTTCGCTGTAGCAGAGCCTCATCAATGGTGGCAACGGCATCAGTGATCTTTTGCTTCAGGTCGTTGATGTCCAATGTGATTAAAAACTTTGATAACCACTGAGTACATAGAACAAATCTGATTAACATATCTCATCAATTGTTTTTGTAATAGATTTTTTAAATTGTAAAGAGACTTTGTGTTGAGTATATTGTATATTGTGGTACACAATGTTTGTTTTACGTTCTGTACCAAGAACTGTCTCCACCAGCCTGGCTGTGAGGTCAATAAAAGACAGTACAGCTCATTCATTTATTTTATTCACTCTACATCAAAAAAAAAAAAAAAAAAAAAAAAAAAAAAATCCATTGTTTAAAACCTCTGCAAAAATAATCAGTGCATCCCTGAGATCCCTATTAGTTTTATACCAACAGATCCATAAAAATAATCTGTAGACTCATCCTCAGTATAAACATGTATAAAACATGTGAACTCCTTCCCCAGGGCCACCATCTACAAGCTCCAAGGCGCTCCAACTAACACACACACTGGAAACGTTGATCACATCACAGTTAGTGTACTGAAGTCCTAATCTGTGATTATGTATTTGCAGAAGAACATTTTTAAAATCGCTTATATCCTTGACTTTCATTCAAGATCATGATAATGGTCAAATGTTAATATTGTAAAGCACTGTAGAAACAAGGTCCCATGTGGTTTCAGAGGAAGAGAAAAAGGAGTGAAAGAGAAGAAGGAGAGGAAGAAGAAGTAGTGGTGCCAGTAGAGAGTAAGTAGGACTTATCAGAGGTCAAAGAATAAATAAAACTGCAAACTCTGCACTCTGTAAATTATGCTATACTATGTATATACTATACTATAGTATACTATCTATCTTGTAGTAGTTTTGTGTGTTATGTTTTCAAATAACTTGATTTTACCACAGCACTACATTCATATGAATGCATAAGGATATGAGGGCATGCGGTGTTGTGGAAATAACACTGCTCTTTATTTGGTGAGGAAAGGATCTGATTCTTAAATTTGTGCCGTTTTCTGTCCAACAGCAGCTCTTTAAAATGCTAGAATGAGACCCAGGAGTCATCACACCTCCTCAGCAGCTGGGTGTGCTGAGTTTAATCCAGGAAATCAGACTGCAGCCTTGTTGAAACAACACATTTTCCTAAAAAAAAAAAAATGCATTCGGTACATCTGTGCTTGTGAATTTGTTCACACACACATATGCATCCACAAACCTGCCAGTGCTCTATTTTTGTTTTTTCTTAATTTCTTTCAGGCCACAGGAGGAACTGTGGACCCAGCCGACTCAGACAGGGAGCTACATGACCACACCATCTGACAGAAACAATTACATATGGTTTATATAAGAGGAAAAAACCTCCATAACATAATAACAAACATAGACATATGAATTAATCTAGCACAAACTCACAACACAGTGTTTTGCTATCTTTCCCATATTGATTTTATATTAAGAACATCATGTCCACAGTTCAAGCCTGATAAATATACAGAGGTCCTGGGTTAGTGCTACTCGGCAGTGACAACATCATACCAAAAATAAGTTTCTGAAAATGATTCCTTAATATCACTGACAAACAGCTACAGTAAGTGGCAAGTGATATGTCTACTTTGTCTTCATATGCGCTGCCAACTGTAAAACTCTGTGAGTAATAGGACTGCCGTTGCTGTCAGCAGATATCCACTGAAGAACTTTTGCTGAGAAAATCACAGTCCGTCCACACCACACCCCCGCTTCCCGACACAACAATTTTCACTGGAAGATAGAGGAAGAGAGAAAATGAATATCACTATATCAAGAGACAGTGAGTCAAAGGCAACTGGACTTGATTGTCTTGAAGACATTTTGCCGCTTGTCCATCATGAGGCTTCATCACCTCTAATGACTGGAGCGGAGTCCCGGCTGTTTAAACCTCTGAGGGTTGTTCACGCTTTGATGTCACATGAGCGTCACTCAGATCACATGTGAGTCGCTCGTGGACAGAAAGGGAAACAACAGAACAACTTAAGATGACATCATGCTCCGTGTGAAACACTCAACCTAATTTACATTTGATTTATTTGAACTGATCCACCTTTCCCCCCCGTTTCGGTTCATTATTTCTCCCTTTAGTTTACATGTACAGAATTTATTTGTTTATGTATTATTTTGGTATTATTCCTCACCCACGTTCATTGAGTTTTGCGGGTGCACCGTGTCCTGATGCTTTGATGTTTAATTGTTTGAGTGAATTTGTTGCCTTTGACTTACATATTTGAATTTTCATGGGGTGAGGACTTTCCCTTGAGGGGGACGCTGTGCGTTTCTGTGCTACGCCCCAGTGGCCTGCCCCACACTTCAGCTGCTGCCCCCCAGCACAGACACACACACACACACACACACACACACACTCACTCATATATACACACGCTAGTCTCAAGCACACATAGGTATGAATTATTGAGAGGTACCATACTATGACGTGTGTGGAGGTATTGGATTTCTACTGGGGGCCATATGCTGGAGTTGCTGGAGACAGGGCACGCACACACACACACACACACCATGATTTTATATGGGGAAGTGTCATTTGACGGCATTTTGTTTAAGGAGTTGTGCAGCATAAATGTTGCTGTTTACGGTATGTAAGCTGCTCCCGGGTCAGTCGATGCTCTTGTTTAGTTTGTCTCCAGTTTTCAAGAGGCAGGAATGTGTCTGGAGGCTAGAGGGAGGCAGAGAAAAAAAAAGCCCTTTTCTTCTTGTCAAACAGTGACCTTTAAGGTGCAGGATGGGTGTGGAGGTATGATTTATGGAGGTGTGTGTATGTGTGTGTGTGTGTGTGTGTGTGTGTGTGTGTGTGTGTGTGTGTGTGTGCGCGTGTGTGTGTGTGTGTGTGTTTGTATGCATGTCTTGTTTGTGTCAAGGATGGTCAGGAGGTAGGGAAAATGATCTCTCTTTCACACAAACACACACACACACACACACACACACACTTGTGCGCACGCACACACACACACATACACATAGAGGCGGTTGTGTGTGGGGGAGTGAAGATGAGCGGCTGGTATCTTAGCAACAGCACGTTAACGGAGGAGAGGGGAAAATGCATCGGTGAAGGTGGATGTTACACCAACCTACAGAGACTTCACACACATACACACTTACACACTTACACATTCATACAGACACACACACACACACACACACACACACACACACACACACAGAAACACCCCTAATGGGACAGTTAGAGTACAGTTGGTGCCCCTGGGTTTCAACAAACAAGAACGTAGATGTTAATTACCTTCCATCATCTGACTTACGTTTCACTTTCTCAACAATCAAGTGGGTTCTGTTTACATTAGATAGCTGAAGTCCTCAACCACATCTTTAATGATTTATTGGTAATTTATCACACTGCACAGGTTTAAGTTACACTGATGAAGGTTAACCCATTTAAAGAGACGTTGAGTCTCAGAGGGTAGTAGGATTTTAGGCCAACAAAGAGTGGTTTTCTAGGGTTTGACTTAATGGGGTTTTGAAGGAACATTTTTGGTTCGGTTTGTTCCAGTGGTCCATCTTTAAAGTTGACCGCTTCAGTATACAGAGTTTCCTCCAGAAACTCATTCCTGTCAGGGTGGAAACGCCTCCGAAGCACCATTTAGACCATCATGTGTTACTAGATGTGTCTATCTGTATGTAATAATGAGAGTTGATCTGAGCTCCCACACAGAGCAAAAGCCTCAAACTGCTCTTTAAAATGGCAGATCAGATGTTTTTCACCTTCTTTCAATCACACCTTTTTTTTTTTTGCTGCCGTGTCTCCCTCTCATTCTGCAACCCCACCCCACCCCGAACCACCCCCACCCTATCTCTCACTGCCCAATCTCATTTTGACGAAGCCTCTCCACTTCTTTTTCTCTCGCTGCCGCTCCCTCCATCTCACATCTGTTCACACGTCTGGGAGGTGTTTCCCACTTCCAAAGTGTGAATGGGATTGGAACCGCAAGGGGTGGATGGAAGGACCGATGGATGGATGGGTTGCTATATGTAGGGAAGAGACATCAGCAGGCTAAATGATGGATGGAGGGGAGTGTTGGAGATGGAGATGGTGAGAAGATGTTTGCATCTGGGATTTGACTGTTTTCTGACTTTGCACCACAAATGTACTTGGGAGAGAGGGAAGGAGAGGAGAGTTACTAGAAGACAGAAAGGAGAGGGGGAGGGAAGAGAGGAGGGGAGGTGGGGTAAACATTCGAGAGAGGGATAAGATGAGGAGGTGGACATGCAGAAAGGGACACCTGAGAAATATACATGAGCTTTACACCGCATTTGTCAAACTCAAGGCCCGTGGCACAGTTATATGAGAGATGACTTGATTTTCTATTCATTCTGGCCCGGTTCCCTTTTGCCCACAGCGCAGACACTACAAACTCCAACATGCACTACAACATCCTGTGATATCAACACCACAAAACACCTGCGTGGTCCAGCGGATCACTTGCATCAAGGTATTAGCTTGCTAGCTCAACAGCAAGTCAGCCAAAAACAGTGTCAAAACGAAAAGCGGAAAGTGGTGTTTTACAGACAGGCAATAAAGATGCAATGAAGATAAACCTGTCTGTCTCGTATGTGGCTGTATATAAGATGATGTTTGACTTTTGAGATAGTTTGGCATGTGGTGACCAAATTACCCATGCATGGGTATGATACATGGGTATGATATTAATTTAATTTCTATTTGGATTTCTGTGCCAGTGATGTGCATGTATGAGTAAGAACATGTAGGACTACAGAACATCCTTCAGCAAAATATCAGTTATCTGGTTATTTTTGATTCCATGTGATGAAACTATTTGTCGTTTGAAGGGACTCAAGGTCGGCTTGCAGATACAATATGCCAGAAAAAGGTATGATGCACTGCAGTCATTTTCCACTCTGTAATCAGTTTGGTTTCAGAGCTCTTTGTTATTTTTTTTATAGAAAGACATTTTGGGGAGAAATGTTTCATGTAAAATTCAAACTTGTGCATGAGTCATTATCTGTATTCAGGGCATATTTTGATCAAAAGAATGACCACTTTGGGTAAAAAATATTCAATAATGTTGGCCCTGTTTAGCTCTCAAACTGGTTGTGATTTTTTAAAATGGCCTCTTTAATATGCAAAATAATTTTTCCCTCTATAGTGCTAACTACCTGACTGGGAACACTGGTTTATCAATTTTTGTTCCTCCCAAACCTGATATCTTTGCACTAAAATGTTCTTACAGTAATTAATATACATCTGCCACATCTCCTGCTTATGTTGTAAATTGTGCCTCAGAGATGTCTCATACTACCTGAGCTCCTTGAAATTGTATCATGTTTTAAAAGTGTTATATTGGTGTGTTTTTAAGTTTGTGCCAGTGGTCCAGTTTCTCTCTCTGTGTTGTTACTGAGTTGCCAAACTCAGTAACAAAGTCCAAGTCAAGTCCCAAGCCTTCAATTTCCAAGTCCGAGACACCAAGGTCACATTCAAGTCGAGTCTCAAATCCTCGGCACTCGAGTCTGAGTCACCAGTTTGAGTTGAAATGATCCACACTGGAACAGTATTTTGCTCCACTGTCATTTTATATTTTTTTTTTATATTTTGTACTTTTCATGCCAGTGAATATAAAACCCATGAACGTGGAGCTCACAGGGTGGTGGAATTGTCTTCTCCACATCATCCCGTCACAGTGTGTGTTATAAGATTATTTTTAATTGCCTGTGTACATGTAGGCTTATACCACCAGATGATCAGCTACAAATTTAGGATAGTTCATACTGAACTCCTCTGTGTGTAAGTCTGAGTAGAAGTCTGAGTCATAAATATTCAAGTCTGAATCATGAATCATCAAAATTGACAAAATTGAGGCACGGCTCAGGCATCACAATACTGCACTTTACAAACACTATGGTCACAGCAAAAAAAAAAAAAAAAAAAAATTAAGGGCTTCTTTATCTCCCAGGATAGGAATTAATCTCGAACAAGGTTTGACACTGTAAACACTGCATTTAAAAATAAAATAAAAAAAAAAAAAAAACACTGAAAAACCATTGAATGTTATTTAGTTAATAAATGATTGAGGGAAATGGAAAGAAGACAGACAGAAGTGAAGGGCCTGTTATGAGGGATAGAAATAATAAATATTAACTGATCAAAATAAAGGTGATTAGAATGCATGTGAATTGAAAAACGATGGGTAACAATGGGTGAGAAATGAAAAATAGTGATAAATTTTCAAATGATGTGTTTAATTTAAAGATGATTTGATTAAAACAGTTGTGATATAATGACAACAGAGCCATGTTTCATCATTATTCATCATTAATCATTCACAACACAAAACTGCCATTTATCATTTAAGGAATGTGGCCTCAAGGGTGGGAGTAACCAAGTCACTGAAAAAAATGGAAGTGATAAAAATGCTCATGAATAAATAATGGAAGTGATGAAATGTATGTGAAGTGAAAAATAGTGATAACTTGTCAACTGATGTGACAAACTGATTTGATAAACCAACATTTGTCATTTACAGCAAGCAATTTTTGTGACTGTTTTTCATTTGACATTTATTTTTACCCTTCTATTTTTCAATTCACATGCATTTCCATCACCTCCATTTTTATCAGTTAGTTCTTGTTTCCTCCATCCTTCATAGGCTGTGACTCAGAATGATACTGATTTTCTCTTTTCCGTGCCCTGTAATGTTCATCCTCTTGGACTGTCTTTCTGTCTTGTGCGGTCAACTGTGCTGTAAAATATTTTTTTGTGAATTTCAAGGAGATAAGCAGTAGCTGAGGCAATCCCAGAGAGGGGAGGAGAGTTGTGAAGAACTGGGGAAAATGGTCAGAGAGGAAAGGATGGCGAGAAAAATGGAGGCTGAGGCAAAAGAGGAGAGGTTCACATTAAGGATCTATCACAGAGGGGTGAGACAAGAGCAGGGGGTCAGGAAGGAGGATGAGAGACAGGACAGCATTTAGAGATGAGAGAGGAGGGAGGGGTGACAAGGGAGGGTACTCGGTGTTAAAAGTAAGCAATATTCCACTCCCACTGGGTGTCATTACAGCGGCATGACTTCTGATCAGTGGTTTTAAAGGCTCCACAGGGCCACACCGCTAAGCTGGGCACCATCCTACCATCCTAAATGTGACAGTATAATGAAAGCAGTGTTAAAACACAGTGTTTTTTGTCCCCCTTCCGGTACGTCGTTTCACCTGCTGCGATTCCCAGCTTCTCACCTTCAACATTTTGACATTTTGACTGTTGTTATTTTAATGAAGGCACAGGACCAGTCTGCTGGAACAAAGAGATTCTTGGCTGTCGTAGCAGCTGGCTGCATTATTTTCAGGGTGATTTATAATTTCTCATTCAGTTAAAAAAAAAAAAAAAAAAGGTTTCCAAAGCTCTTTTGTTCTAAAGTGCTGTTCTCTGTATGTTTGTTTGTTTGTGTGTTTGTGTGTGTGTGTGTGTGTGTGTGTGTGTGTGAGAGTGAAAGAGAGAGAGAGAGATGCTGCATTAACATGTACTATTAAATATATTCTCCCTAGTTAATGGGAGAGAGTAAACAACAATTTACCGGCACAGCATGCTTCTTGTTAAATTTGAACAAATAGCCCACTTTGCGTATCTGTGCACCCATGCGCATATATATATATATAGATATATATATAGATATATATAGGATATATATATATATCTATATATCTATCTATATATATATATATATATATATATATATATATATATATAGATATATATATATATAGATATAGATATAGATATATATATATATATAGATATATATATATATATATAGATATAGATATAGATATCTATATATATATGTGTGTATGTGTACACACACACACACACGCACATATACATATGTGTGTGTGTGTGTGTGTGTGTGAGAGAGAGAGAGAGAGAGAGAGAGAGAGAGAGAGCAAGAGGGAGAGAGTGTGGGTGCCACAGTGAGGATGAGAGAAGGTAGCTAGTGCTGGGGCTCGATCTGTACCAGAGCCTGTCTGCTCATACAGCACACGCTCTATAATTGGACTCAGAGGAGCAAGAACATCCACCCGCAGGTTTCAGATTATGCTGAAATATGGCATATATTGCCATCATAACATTCCTAAGTCATATTTCTGTTTTTGTTATAAACCCACACTTGGTACAGGGGCGAAAGAAAATGAGAGAATGTAGGACGACTGTCTGCCAGCAGTGCAGCTCAGGATTAGGGCTGATCGGCTGATGTTATAGGCAATCTGGGAAATTCTGTCACAAAACAGCTTCTAGCTCGTGAGTTTTATTTCTACAAGCATTTTGTATCAAACAATGGAGAGCTCTTGAGGGGCCTCTGGCAGCTACAGTGTACACTCAACGCCCATATACACATACACACAAACACATTGTAAACACTTGATTATATTGACTCAAACACCATGCATTTGGATAATGGCATTTTCTTCATCTGAACTCATCATTCCAAACTCTAGCACAGAAAAAAGGCATCAGATTAATTTTTTTATTTCTGCATGGCAAACCATTTTAAGGTCTTTTTTAATGGACTTTCACCAGAAACTGCAAATGCTGGACATTTGGACCAAAAGTGCAATTATCTGGCAACAAATCACTTGGATTACACTGCACAAGCTGTTTGAAGAAAGCACTGAACATTTTATGCTTTTTAGAGCTATAAAAAGGTGGCCCAATTAACTTCAATAGTTCAGCAGAAAGCTGAGATGGAACTACAAGGGCTAACATGCCAAGGGTTTGGTTTTCCTACTAACTTCAGTAGAGTTTCAGCCGACATGAAGAAGACTAAACACAGACAGACATTTTTAACAGACTGTAACCCACCAGTGGTGAATCTGTGGTGAGGATCACTGGTGATTTTTCGCAGTCCTCCAGCCTTGGAGAAGCGCAGCTCCTGGTTAATAGCAGTTTGGAGCCGATGAGTTGCTGTTGTCCAACTGTGCAGTAAAGGCTGGTGTTGGAGGAGGCTGAGATGCTCTGTATACACAACAGAATGAGGATGGGCTCCAGCAGGTGAGGTGGAAGGGTGAGGGGAGATAGTGGGTGGGACTGTGCACAGCTGCAGTTTTTGTAGTAGTGTAGTAGCAGAAGAAATAGTGATCGCAGTATCAAACATATTGCATTCACTGCACAGACTGTATTACAGTAACCCATCTTTGAGACTTTGATTTGATTCGAGTGGACCTGAGCTGATCTGAGGTTCAGTGTTCAGCACTGTCACTAACAGCTAAAAACAGAAGTCCCCAGTTTGATTCCCAGCCTTCTTTGTCTGCAGTTTTCATATGTTCTTCATATTCTCCTGGTTTTCAAAATCAAATCAAATCAAAACACATCTAGGTCAGAAGGACTGGACACTTGAGACTGCACAACACAATGAATGAGATTGCCTGTCTGTCTCTGCTGGCCTTAAGATAGACTGGTGATCTGTCCACAGTGTGTCCCTGCTTTCTGCTCAGTGCATGCTGGGACAGGCTCCAGCTCCTCATGAATAAGAATAAGTCAGTGTAAAATAAATGAATGATCACAATCCATTCTCAAATAAGGTGGTCTATTTAAACGACCCCCTGTTACATCAACTCTCCTTACAGCAAGTGCTGCCCCCAATCTGCTTCTTGGTAAAGCTTTACCTTTGCCTCCCCAGCCTCCATCTGCTCCAGTCTATCCAGCTGAGCCTGCGGTGGCTCTGAAGTGATAACACGATGCAGTGCTGCTGCTCTGGCTCTCCTCTGTGTACGCTCTTGGGGGGATTTGCATTGCACCCCTGCTGTACCTTCAGCATGCTTGCTGGGTAAGCAGAGAGCAGCTTAGAGCACAGCCAAGAATGGGAAACACAACTCTGTTTCCATGTCCTCATGCAAATGGTTTTATCTTGCAACTTGAGTGTTCCTGACTGAAATTATTTGATTTGAGTAAAAAAAAAAAAAGAAAAGAAAAGAAAAAGAAAAAACAAAGAAAGAAATATAAATATCCATCCACAGTTGTACTCAGAATATAACACATACATGTGCTAAATACATTCTTTACTGTGGTCTTGGGTGTTAAACACATAATGCTAGTGATGCTTTGGTGTTCTACTGAATGACTGAGAAAATGTTTTGTTCCAGTAGCAGTCAGATTTTTTAATGATCACTTTCGGATGTGGCCTCAATCGACAGCATCTTTCAGCTGTTAATCATGTCTCAAATGGCTTTTCATTGTGTTGCTTCTGTTGTGTAATGTGAGTGCATTGTCTATTGTTTTGTTATCTGCATGCATTGATTTGGTGGCAAATGAGTTTCCCTTTGGGGAATTAATAAAGCTATCTATCTGTCTAAGAAAGCAGAAAAACTGCAAATATGCATTAGAAAAGCATTAGAAAAGCACATGGATGCTGCGCTGTAGGCATGATGGACATCTCGAATCAAAGAACACACAAGAAACTGACATACATGCACTGTTTACAACAAGATACAATTTATAGAAGTTAGTCATACAGACTGTAAACAAATAAAGAAACATTATATTCTGACAAATGATCTGCAACTTCCAGTGAGCAAATAAAAAATAATAATTACCAGTGAGATACTGACAAATATATGTATGTGCGCAAGATATACACTGTATACCAAAGGCAGAGTGTAAAGTATAACCTGTTCACCCACTGTTCTTACCAAAAGCACTAAAATGGGAACAAGTAGAAACCTCTCCTCTCCATCACACACCATGCTGACTTTATAATGAGATCCGTCTCTCTGTCTGCCACCTGATCAAGGTGCTACTCTAGGGAACTTTGCTGTTGCTGGAGACTGCAGAGGTTTGCTATTTTATGACCTAGAATTTCATAAAAGCATTGATGCTTCACAGACTTCACCAGCAACCACATTAATTTCGTTCCATTTGCTCCATTATAATATGAGATTAAACTGTATTGATCCCTGTGGGGAAATTAGTTTTTTTGCAACAGCAAACACTGATTGGATTCAGCAGAGAAATGGTAGCAGGACAATTGTGGGCTTATATAAACATGCTGAAGATAACAATTTATAGATTTACTTACAGTTATTACTTTTACAGATGTAATTAAGATGAGGTTGGAGGCAGTATTGCCCATCTACTGTAGATGTTAATCATAAATCCTGAATTTCAAATTTAAAGCCATAACACATTATATTATTCTGCGCCCAGCTCCTAATACACTGATGACATCAATACTGGATTGATGACAGCATGCAGGCATTTCCATTGTAAAATAGCCCAAAATATAGACGTCAGTAGTATCAGACTGTGTTTGGATTGAAAAAATCAGATATGATCAATCCAGTGTCATCCACCACTAAGATTATGGATACAATGCAGTTTGACTGATTAAACATATATTGTGTTATATGTCAATGTTACACAGATGGTGGCAGTAGCAGCAGCCCCATAGTCAAAATATTTTTCAGAGGCTTTTCCAGTCTGCCAAATATGATACTCTGGGGAAATACTGAATACTTATTTTGGCAAAGAAAAAATTAATATTGACATAAAATACTGTCCATTTACAGTTTCTCCGTATGGGTTTAGGCCAGTGGTACTCAAGAGAAAGACCTTCGCTCAAAGAGCAACAAATAATTTCAACTGTCAGACTTAACAATTGCATTACATTCATGAAATTAGTACTGATTATTTATAAATGTGATCCAGTTTTCAAAACTTTGTAGAGTAGATCTTACGTCTGCACTACTATCTGTGCATGTACCTTTTTTCAACAATGTGATACACACTGACATTTTATTTTTCACATTGTACTTGACAACATGAAGTCTGACAGGGGTTTCTCATCAGTGTGCTAAACTGTGTCCTTCATTTCATTTGGCTGAGATTATTAAAAAATCATCAAATTGCTATTGCCATTATGATTATTATCTCTGTTTTCTTGACATGCATGTCAGGCTGCCACACTCACACTCACACTCACACTCACACACACACACACACACACACACACGCATTGTACAGAAGTAGTACCCAGTATCTCTACTATTCCTGCTACTAATCATGATCTTAATCATAACAATAAAGAAAAGACACATGTCCAACCTACACCCTTCCCCACAGTGAGAATTAAGAACAAAAAAAGTGAATAATAATAATAATAATAATTATTATTATTATTATTATTATTATAGCTGGTGGCACAATTTTCAAACTTAATTTAACTAAGAAGACCTATTATGAGCATAATAGAGTAAAGTTTACAAATCAATCAATCAATCAATCAGACAATAGACTTTTCCCATGCAAATCTACTCTATGGTGTCAAGTGAAACAAATACTGTGCCAGCCTGTGACAGTAAAACAAGCAAAGTGACAGATTGTTCGGAACATTGTGCTGTTTGAGTTGTTCTGTACTTAAAATAACATAATTTACGCTCTTGATGACATATTAACATTACTGATGGCAGTGAAGTCGGCCTACACAGTGAGTGTCATCCAGAAGGAGGAAGTGATGTCATAATAATGGAATAATGCCAATTATAAAAGGCCTTGACTTTCCCAAATGAATGTGTGTCTCACTTGGGTGTTCATAACAGGTTTTAGTGATGCGTTTTTGGGCTGATGTACTGTAGCTAAGAATTTTACACATTCCATCATCCCATGTGAATTATTACTCACCTTCATGCTGAACTGCCTTTCTTCTCTGGCTTCTTTCAACTTAAGGCCCTGTGCTCTGGACGCAACCCCTGCATTTTGATAAGCCAGTGAAAGTTAAACAAAACTTGACCAGACTGACAGAGACCTTAAAGTGATACTTCACCCATAATGCATAATTTCTGCATCAAATACTCACTGTGTGCTGCCTTCAATCCCAGATTTAAAAAAAAAAAAAAAAAAAAAAAAAAAAAGTTTTATTCGTGAGATCTCATGGTTAACTCATATTCCAAAAATGCTAGCCAACTCTGATCCAGTGGGAAAAAATGGGTTCATAATTTCAGGATTTTACAACAGCAAAAAGATAAAGTGTCAAAAAGATTATTTTTCTGGCATTTCTGCTTTATTGTGACAGTGGAGAGAGACAGGAAAGGCAGGGGAGAGGGAGGATGACATGCAGCAAAGGGCCTGAGGTTGGATTTGAACCCAGGATGCTGCGATCAGGGCTCAGCTTTGGTGCATGGTACACATGCTTATCCAGTGAGCCGCTAGGGTGCCACTCAAAGCTTTAATTTGAAAATCTCACACTCATCATGCTGTATCATCCAAGTCTCTGGTATCCAGTCATGAGCTCAGTACTTCCAAAACACCTTTCTTTTCGTTCAAATCTTGCTGCAAATCCTGCACAGTCATGAAGCCCGTATGCACAAGTGTGTCCTTCCAAGCTGCACCATTCCTCTGGTGGCAGGAGCCTTTAAAGTGCACCATCTTGTGTGAAACACACATGCTTGTGCACGTGTGTTTCATGAGGATTTTGCAGAAATGGTCATGAAGGCTTGCATACTTGTTACAGAAAACTGCATTATGGGTGAAGTATCCCGTAAAGGTCCTCTGGGGCTCTATGCAACGTGTGTCATCTGCCAATAGGAAGCTATCAGTCAAACCCCAGGTGCCACACAATTTATTCTGTTCTCTTCCATTCTATTGATGTAATGTATGATGAACACACACTCTTATCTATTTCATTTAACTGCATGCTAACCTTTGAATGTGTGTATTCATATGGGAACTGTAGCAACCTGCATACATACACAAAGTGGTGTGTTTGATGTCTGAACAGCCTGCTCCCTGTCACATCTGACTTCTCATTTAGAATTCATCTCATGTTGTTGTTTTGTCCGGTAATTGTCTGAGTGTGAAAGGTGGCTGCAGTGTGTATGAGTGTGTGTGTGTGTGTGTGTGTGTGTGTGTGTGCGTGTGTGTGTGTGTGTGTGCGCGCCTGTGTATGTGGTGGTTGAGTGGCTGTGCCTAGTATTCACGCTTCATTATGAGATGCAAAGTGTTGCCATAGTGAGCACAATTCATTTGGGCTCATTATGTGGCCATGGTGGCCTGGCTGCAGAGCTGTCATTAGCGGTGCCTTACATGGAGGTGAAGGACTCTGCAGCTCCTCTCCAAAGTTGCAGTGGGGGATGGGCTCTGTGGACAGGTCCCTAAATTGGAACCAAACTGTTCAAATGAGAGGTGCGATTATGAATTCCTGATGCCACTGTTCCTTAAAGCAAGGCAGAAACCACAGAAACTGCAACAAGCATATCACTGGATCAACAATCCACTGTAAATCCACTGTAAACCTTTACACTATCAAAGAACAGCTAATGGTGATGTTGCGTTCTCAGGAATAATAATGGGTTTACTATACCTTTAACAGACTAGAATATAATGCAGCCACAGCTTGCATCTTTGTTGGTTTCCTAACAGTAATGTGTGAAACACAAACGCCCTCTTCAATGTCTGTTTTGTAATTTTAACAACCAAACACGTCACCATTGTATTGTTGTCTCTGCATCCTCGTTTTTTTAATGACCAAAAAAACTTTCTGCATTATCACAAATGCTCTCTCCACCTACATATGTAGCCCACAGACAAATGGAAGAAATTCACACTTACTTTATGGGTGTTCTTGAAATACTTTCTGGGAAACATAGAAAATGAGAAGCTGAAATTGAAGCAGACAAGACAGGATGAGGGAAAGGTACAGCAAAAAAAAAAAAAAAAAAAAAGCAGATTACAGCACTTCATCACAAAATAACTCCTTGAATGTACTTAACATCACAGAGTGATGATATGTCGATTTCACCACTTTTTTGCTTTAACTGAGAAGAGCATCAAAGTAAGATTTGTTTTTGTCTGAATCTGCACAGCCTCACAAGTGGATTTTGAGTGTGATCAATCTAAGAAAGGGGGCTGATGACCAGCCAGTCGATAGTTTCAGGAGCTGAGGCTCAGCTCAGCAGCTATAGATGCTCCTGTCAGCTCCGATCAGTGTGATGGAGCAGAACACAGGCAAACACGGCAGCGCACCGCGCCACAGGGTTACTGCTGTGTCAGGAAAACCAATATCTGTCTTTGGTAAGCCTCAACCTGACAGTATTCTGTTTAACAATGGAGGCATATCCACCCATCCACATTGTGGTCCTGCGAAAACCTCCTAATTTCAATTTTGGTAATGTCCACGTTTTAACTTAAATGGAGGGCATATGCTCCTCTCTTCTACAGTGTTTGGACTTTTTCAACACTTTCAAACCTCATTCAATAAAGTCAAAAATACATGGTGGTCCTGATAAAAACAAGGCTGCTTTTCCTCTATTATGCCAATCTAACAGAGGCACTGATGAAAATGCACCTTTTCTGTTGCTATCTGTGTTTGTTCGTCATGTGGTTAGCACGTGTTAGCAACTAGCCAGCCTATCACTCAGCCCCTGGGGAACAGCGTGGGAGCTTCATCTTTAGTCAGTGACAGAGGAGATGTGCACACTTCACTGACCTTGAAAAAACATTGCAGTCTTTCAAACTGAATGAATAACTCACTCCTCCTCTATCTCCTTTTGTCTTGTGTCCATTTAAGTCTGGGCACTTCTGGGGGAAAAAAAGTATTTTTCTTATCTGCATGTATCTCTCTCTCTCTCTCTCTCTCTCTCTCTCTCTCTCTCTCTCTCTCTCTCTCTCTCCCTCTCTCTCCCCCTCTCTCTCTCTGTGCGTGTGTGTGTGTGTGTGTGTGTGTGTACAGCAGTTTTGTACTGACCCTGTTCTCTTCAATCTATATTAATTGCATATTTTAGTTGGCAGGGATGCACAAGACAGGCATAAGATTGGAACGCATTCAGAGGTTTCCTTGCTGCCTTACAAACATCATCACATCCTCGTCATCACAAAATTGAACAGAATTGGAGGAGTAGAGGTAAGACCCTATAATTTAGGCTGATAGGGATCTATTGCTGCTCAGTGGTACCATGTGTTGGTAGTTTTCCCATCTCTGCTAAACAACAAATAAGAGATGGGAGACTGTGTTTTACTGTGTGTTTACAGAGACAGTCATCCTGTTGGATGATGTTCATTATCACTTGCTGTGAGTGAAAATCATTTGGGCCGTCATTCAAACGGTTCTTGGGAGCGTCTGATTGTTAAATGTGTTGGGCATATTGTCTCACGGGAAAACACAGCCCATTATCCCTAGATGAGACTGTATCTTTTTCTCATTAAAAGGATTTAAAGATAGACCTCAAGAGACACATTACTAAAAATTAGAAAAAAACACATCGATTTTACATGATGGCGGTAAACTCATGTTTCTGTAGCTCACTGAATAAAGTAAGACACCTCCATCACCAGGGTTAGGGCTTTGATGCTGTATGTAGGCCAAAAAATAGTCAAGCAAATGGAATATGTTTTAACCCAAAGCTATAATATAAACCGACGCATGCAACTTTGTTTTGCCAATAGTTTCTGAGTTAAAGTTTCTCTGCTGAGTGTCCAGAGGACATCGGGCCCATGCTGCTCCAGCTCTGGTTCACTGAAATGATGTAGATTAAAAAAAAAGCCCCAGGAAAGAATCTGTTGCTTTTATGGGAATTCAAATCTAAGCAAAGCACAAATGTTTGACCCTAAAGGCCATTATATATAAAATGCAAAAACCTCTGTGGGGAATCGAGCAAATGCAAGATAACAAAATGAATGGGAAAAAATGAAGAGTTTTGATCTAATATACAGTACAGGCCAAAAGTGCAAAGCAGTAATCAGAGCAAAGGGTGGCTATTTTGAAGAAACTAGAGTATAAAACACGTTTTCAGTTATTTCACCTTTTTTTGTTAAGTACATAACTCCACATGTGTTCATTCATAGTTTTGATTCCTTCAGTTAGAATCTACAATGTAAATAGTCATGAAAATAAAGAAAACGCATTGAATGAGAAGGTGTGTCCAAACTTTTGGCCTGTACTGTAGAGTATAAAGCGTTGGAGAAAAAGTGGCCCCTTTTATTATACAAGCAATTAGTGGCGCAAAATAAAGACAACATTTTAAAATGTGGCACTTTTTCAAAGGTTGGTCGAAAAAGAAAACATCTTTTTTCAGACTGAATTCTCTGTATCAGTGGTGGAGTTATGTACTATGCAGAGCCAAGAAACTGCTGGTTTTCATGCCAGCGAAATCATCAGCCAAAATAGCTGTGTAGTATACCAAATACAGACAATACTGAGCTGATTCATGAGTAAAAATCCCTCTATGTGGCATCACTTCTGTAAATCAGAGCAACACTAAAAGCTTCACACCAAACAAGACTAACTACACACAAGAAAAACATGTTGTCCCCCACCAGTGGTGCATCTGATTGGGTTTTTGAGAAACTTCCATCAAGAACTCGTGACAAGAGGTCCTTGTGATCGGCCCTGACTGCTTTGCTAAAGAGGTTACTTACTGTGTTGTTCCCCTCACTGCTACAACATCAAGACCAACCTTAGGAATCTTTGTGTCAACTTTGAACATCACAACAATAAACTTATTCAGTCTTGTTTCTCTCAGTTTAGAAATATTGCTAAAATCAGACTCATTTAATCTTCTGCTGGCATGGCACTACTAAACCATACCCGCATCTTCGCTCCTTTAACAAATCCACCGAAAATGCAGCTGCTGGGCTGGTAACCAAAAATAGTTCCCAGGGCCACATCTCTTTCCTTCATTGGCTCCTAGAGGAATTTAGAATTGACTTTGTATTGCTTGGCCCCATAGCAGAGCTGTTGGGGCCCCTACTGTAGTCGTCAGTAGGGGCCTGTTATGTGGGGTGGCTTTTTCATAAAACGTTTTCCCTGCTCTGTGTTTTCCTTTTGTCATTCTGTTTCAGTTATCTGTCTTACCTCCTGTTTATGTATTGCAAATTCAAATTCAAGTGTATTTCGAGCTCAAACCACTATTTAGTCCACATGTTTACAACAAACAAAACAGGACGAAGCCCCCGGACTTTAACCTTTGTAGCAGGCAAGAACACACTCCCCGAAAAACCCACAGATAACAGGGAAAAGGGTGGAAATGTTGAGAGCGACCACAAAGCGAGGGTGTCACTTCGCAGCCAGTCAGGTGTGGAAAAGCTGCCCACCAGCTGGTAAGTTGTCAAATTAAATCAGCCAGTTACACCGAATAAAAAAAATCACATTTTTATTCTTCTTTTATGGCCATTTTATGGCCATTTTATATGAATAACTTTGTAACACTGTGTTTTAAGGGTGCTGTATGAAGTTGTTATTATTATTGTTGTTGTTGTTATTGTTGCTGTTGTTACTATTATGAATATTATTATTATTATTGTTTATTATTATCATTTTATTATTTGACAGGACTACTACCTACCTATAGGATTACTATAATCATACTGTGTTATATCAGTGAAATGATGCGATTAGGACCATCAAGTTGTTCATCCGCACTTCTATTCTATTCTATTCTATTCTATTCTATTCTATTCTATATTAAATTATATTCCATTCCTCTGGTGGCAGGAACCTTTAAAGTGCACCATCTTGTGCACACAAGATTCTCTTTTATAAACCTGTCAATAGACTGGCACAGAGTTTCTGCCAGCTATTACCAGCAGTGAGCCTGAGAGACAGCCTCCAGGCCACGACTACACCTCCCCCTATCTTCTTACCTTGTCATCCTTAACCTCTGCAATGTGAGGCAGGCAGAGTGTCAGTCTGTTCCGAGATAGAGTTGCTCCCCCACCCCCTCCATCACAGGCTCATCATCCAGGGAGAGGCAGCAGAGACAGGCTGGCAGGGAACCCCAGGGAAATATCAGGATCCAACCTGTAAGAAATGGAAAAAGTATGAGAGATGAAAACAGAGAGGCAGAGAGGGAAAGAAAGCTGAGCTGAGGCGAGAGAGGGAATAAATCGGTCTGACGAGAGACAAAGAGAGGGAGACAGCCAAAGTGCGGGAGATAGAGAGCAACAGAGGCAAAAAGGGAGTTCGAGGAAGGGAGAGAGGAGGAGGAAGGAGAGGAGGGGAAAAGCAAAGAGGGAGGAGAGGTGAGCGGTGACAGAGAAGCAGAGAAATGGTATTTAGATGGAGGCAAATTGAATCAGCTCTGCACTGGGGGCCCCAGGGCAGAGAAACAGATTGAGACGGTCATGTCAACACACAGAGATTATTGCCGCACAAACTGTGTGTGTGTGTGTGTGTGTGTGTGTGTGTGTGTGTGTGTGTGTGTGTGTGTGTGCGTGTGTGTGCGTGTGTGTGCGTGTGTGGTGCATGTGTAATATGTAACACCATCACTGCCCACCGTCACTGTCTTCTGCCTCACACCATGACAGCCACTCCTCCTGTCCTTGGGTGAATCCAGGCAAGTTTACAGACACACACACACACGTGCACACGCGCACACGCACACACGCACACACACACACACACACACACACACACACACACACACACACACACACACACAATATGCGTGAAAAGGGAGTCAGAGAGAGACAGCAGGAGGGGGAACAGGAGAATGACAGTGGTGTCACGATACAGGTCAGGTATGTGAAATTGTCTGGCTTTTGACCAAGCTATCATGAACATGTGGTAACAGGATTATAGACGCTGATGGAAAATATAGCAAAAAGTAATCTGGCTAGCAGCATGTGCAGCTCTGAATCTAACAGATGAAATAAGTCAAAGTCACACTGAGAAAAGAGAGGCTTATTTGGAAAGTCACTCTCACTAGACACGCGATGATGTGCCTGGTGTGAGCCTGGATGAGCCCATATGATAGGCTCCTAATTTACACATTCTTAGTATATTCATCTGTTTTCTCCTGTAACCATTAATGACTTACACATAAATGAAGTTTGAACCATCTGATACTGTCCTGCTTTCTGTCAAAGTCCTCGCTTCAGCTCCAGGCAGTTTGCTTTCAGGACAAACATTTTGGATCAACTTTATACATGTTTAAGTGAAAAAATAGAACCACACCAAACACAGAAGATCAAGAGAGTAAGGCCAAGGAAAAAGCCCAAGCTAGCAAAGTTTAAAAAAAAAAAAAAAAAGCTTGAGAATAGTGAGTGAGGGTTCAGTGAGGACTTGAAAGAGTCAGCAGGGAAAGGTCTTACGAAGGTATGTTCACACTGTCAGCTTAGACCTTGTGTGAAGAACAGCCTGTGGACCTATAAAGGAATACCTGAGAAGCCTGGGGTTTAGCAGGTCTGATATGCATGAGGCAGCCTTATTTATTAACTGGCTTCTACATAATTGTACGTTATAAGTAATTGAAAAAAAGATTTTTTGTGACAGTACTGACTTGTTTGTCAAATATAAAATCTGTCAAAAAACACACCAGGGTTCTAGGAGTAACACAGAATATATATAATATACTTTATTTTTAATTTATAATAATTAAGAGAAAACAGTGGGGCCTAGGATAGACCCTTGTGGAACCCCAGAGGAGAGACTACCCAGGGAGGAAGAGAACATGCCTTTTCTGATTTAAACAGTTCTTTTGCTGAGATAACAGTGCCAGCCAATGCAGCACACAGCCTGCAACACCAATCCCATACATTTTGGTTAATGAGAATGATATAATCTGTATCAAAAGCAACACGACTGTCCAGAGGAATCGGGATTTCAGGAGGTGACCCATCCAACAGCCTGAAACTCGTGGATATCTAGATCCTGTGGATCTAGTTTGTGAAGTTCAGTTCTACATTTGTGCAAGCAGAAACATTGTGTTAAATATGTAGAGCAATTTACAGACGAATATTGTCTTTGGCATACATCTACGGAGTATCACAAAATTTTAGTTTCAATGTTTTATTGATGCTTGTTCAATACAAAGAAGGTACCATAATCAGTAATGGAAAGGCACAGAGTATCACACGATTTGACGAAATGATACAAAGTGTGAAACGCAGGATGGATGTTGTGGACATGAGTTAAGTGCAGGGTTATGTGACATTAGCACGGAATCACACACACTCCTACATTGCACCCAGATTATTTCAATGGCAAACTACTACCTTTTTCTGCCTGTCTCAGCCACTTAATCTTTTCATAGTGGGAAAGCAGATTTCTCTCACTTTTAGTCCACAGAGCATGCTACTTGCATTTTAAGATATCATGCTCTGTTAGATTGCCCAGGCGGTCAAAGGAGACAAATGAGGAGAGGCACTAGTCCAGGTTGACATTTGCGCATGAGGCATTTATTCAGATCACTGTGTACAACAGATCTGCTCAACACCTTCCAGCACAACAACACACAACAGACTGGCAGCCTTACAGTTGTGTCGGCTCTAATAATTGGCAAATACCGTTCACAGGGTTACTTCTGACACGCATATCTGCACACATAATTATACCATAAATATTTGCCTAATGAATACCAATAAATATCACATAAAAAATACATTCAAACAGTACAACCAAACTCCCCTATACTCACTTCCTGCTTGGTGTTACTCTCCTGAAACTAATAATAGGTGTGCAAGCCTCTGGGGAATTCTTTTGCCCAAACACCCTGGGGGAAGCAGGACAGGTAGAGATAGGTTTGTGCACAACACGGACATTTCAATTCAGCGTTTCCCTTAGCTTAGCTGAGTCTTGCATTACACCTCTCATTAACAAATATTTCACTACCATTGAGTCATAAGTCAAAGTGCATTATTGGCTCATTCACAGGCGAAGGACGAGGTGGAGCAGCCCAGTGTTCCTGCGACAAAACACAAAATTCTGCATCACAAAGAACAATCAATCATCAATAAATACAGTTTCTTCAAACACCATGTGTTTGTTAATTCAACTCCTGTGATAATTTATGCAAACTTGAGCATCTAGTAATAATATTTACAATTAACTGGAGATCTAGTAATGCCAAATTGCATTATATGGTCATTTCATGAAATTTTGTGAGACCAGGCTTCACACACTGTTCAGATCAATAGACCTGAGCCAAATCAATACCATACTTGTTTGAAGAGGCTGAAAAACGGATGTCTTTCTTTCCTTTACAATTCTGTCTTTTCAAAACACCCTAATAATCAATCAGGAACCCAAGGAATCTATGTAGATGGTAAACTTGAGCGTCAGAGCCGTGAGCATGAGTGTTACGAGTGCAGGAGACAAACTCTGCAGCCTGCACTACAGTTTGTCTTGCAGCAGAAACCTGACAGTTTTTGAAGAAAATTTCAAATGAGCCCAGTCTTGGCAATGACATGAGCATTCATTTGTTTTCTGCTTTAACACCTTACATTTTGGGGTGTTTTCATATTAAATTTTAGGTAGATGTGTCTGTTCTTGAAAGTGGCAGGGCAGTGCTATCAACATTACACATTTTCCCCCTTGAATTCCTTTAAATTCATTTAAGATGCAATAACACTTACATTATACCACCACATATTGTTGGAACTGGAAGTGCTTTTTGACATATGCTGAACATATATTTTGAATTTTGCATTGATTCATCAAATGGTTGATGAGTTACAGTTGTTTTTCCTGAAAACTAGCATTTCATGTATATTCAGCAAACTATCTGAGGGTGAATGGTGAGGGGAAACAAATTGTGGAACAATAAACCAAAAAAGTTTTTGGACAAAATGTAAAATAGCAGGAAATCTTCCCAGGTGCACAATAGGCATGGCTTACATGGATAGATGTGAATCCAGGAAAAAATTATTTTTGTTGCCATCATTTATCATTCAGGAGTCACTGTATGGGCCAGAATGTAAAATGTTATTATAGCACCAGCATCAGGCCAGTTGGTATTTTGCTGCTTAAGCAGTGGGTGAGATTTCAAACCTAGATGCAAATTTTGATCAGTGTTGGTCTTAGAGTTTCAGAGACCCTGATACTTTTTGTGGAGGCGAATGGAGACCCAGAATCAATCATCTGATCAATCAGGACTCCAGCACCTTCAGTGCTTGAACCCCCAAGGACTCAATTAAATAGCCATATTTTTAAACCAAAATATGATTTGTTCTTGTACCACAAATTTGCATAATATTAAAGTTAACATTTTGCATAGCATGTCTCCTCTAAAGGCCTGGTTGTCACTGCACCTCCTATACATTTTGAATCGAGGTGAGCTGTTTGTCTCGCAAAATTATGTTTAGTGTGCAGCCACCATCATGCTTTATGAGTTACGCAGTGTGTCACTTTGATATGTTTTGAGGACTCTCAGCACTAATCTTACCATGTCAAATTCCTTGATTTATTAAAAGTAACATGAGGGATTGAGGAAAAGTCTCTCTGATCCTGATGAATGCTGACCGCAACATCATAGGCATTTATCATCATCAACAACAACAGAGATGGTTTTGTTCTCTGCTGTGCAACTGAGCCCACTGTGCTGCTATATTTAGTTTGCCAGCCTGCTCCATAAAAACATAGCTAATGATGAAACTAGGGCAGCCCACAACACATTCTCCCAATGACAGAGTCCCTAGCAACCTGCAGCAATGCTCCCTAAAGGCCTTGTTGTTAATAATAACCCCAAAACATGCTTAAGTCATTTTTCAGTGCCATATTTTGCTGGAACGGTAAGCTAAGTGCTAACCTGAATGATTTTTCAAATGCTGATTGCTGATAGTCATGCACAGCACGTTGATCAACAGGCATTCGGTATGTTTTCTTAACTGAGCTTTGTAAGATAGATGGGCAGACTGATGATTGATCAGTGTAGTAGTTAAGCTAATCATTATGCAAACACTGCACCAAGGAATCTGTATTATGTGGAGTACAGAGCACACTGACAATACAGTAGCAGGGTTGAAAAACATTAGAAAAGTGTGAGACATCTGTTTCGCGTAACACTAGATAGATAGATAGATAGATAGATAGATAGATAGATAGATAGATAGATAGATAGATAGATCATTAATAATGAAATGTAACAAAGCAAATTAAGAGCAAATCAAGGTAACTTGAATATATTCCAATATTTGAAATATTCAGGCTAAGTCTACACCATGACTTCCTTCCACAGAGGATGAATTACAGTCTGATGACACTGTGCACTGGTGGATTGCTGTAATGAATAATTAACCAGAGGGAAATTGTGATCACTTTAATGGAATCAGCCTGCTACATCACTACCATGGTGGAATAGTCAATCATTTAGTGATCAACTCATATTCACATCTACACACATGCAGACACAGACATGCCCTGGTGCAGACACATGAACATGAATGCACACACACACACACACACAAAGACCAACTGCACTGCCACTACCAAATTGTATAATAATGTGATGATCTTTAATTTATTTCATTTTCTCTCCAAGTGGAGCTCAGAGGGTTTACTAATAAGAATAATGACTACAGTTCATCAAAAACAGAGACCCAGCAGGCCAAGAGCCAGCAGTCACAACCACATAAACATGATTTGATCAAATATTGGCTCTGTTTTCACCCCAGACAGAGCAGCCTTGTTAAAATAAAATGTATCTAACACCATGGTATGAAATGTCTGCATTTTCTGCAAATGTCTTCCTTCTGCCAGGATCTCTTGATGTGTCACATCCATGCATCTACTGTATTCCTCTCTCATCCACCCATCTCCCTCTCCTCTGTTCGCCACCCATCCATTTATATATATATGTATATTTTACCTGCTACACCTCCCCCCACATCTACCCACAAATCCAGCTTTCCCTCTCTCCCTCTGTCCATCCATCGCTCTGGGTGATGTGGAGGAGTAATAAACATAATGTCAGAGAAAAGAAAGATGTCATGTTGTAGACTTATCACCATATCCCTGTCTCCGCAGATGAGATGGTGCTTTTGTTATTAACAAGGTTGCCCGGAGCTTCCTACGCATTGCGTCACCTTCTATCTGAATGGAAATCAGAAATTTGATGTGTCTTTCTGATGCAGTCAAAAAAAAGAAAAAAAAAAAGAAAAAAGATCCAAGTGCACTGTTTTTATTTTTGGTTAAGCACTGTCTCTCCTCCCTCTCCGTCTCTTTCTTTCTTTCTCTCTCTCTCTCTCTCTCTCTCTCTCTCCCCTCTCTCTCTCTCTCTCTCTCACACACACACACACACACACACACACCCTATACTTCACAAGATTTGTATTTTATGAGAAGGCACTTCAAAGGTTTTTGGAATAGCAATGAATTTCCAGTGCATGCTTTTCTGGGTAATTAATGCCAGTGAAGTCAACGTTGATATTCAGCTACCTAGGCCATCAGTCCAACATGCTCATGCTCAGTACACATGCTGTCTTTTGTGCTTGCACACACACACACACACACACACACGCACGCACACACACACACACACACACACACACACACACACACACACACACACACTCTAAGGTATCTGTACTGTTCATCTCCTTCCTTGGCACTTTTTACACCGACTACAGGTTAATTGGGTAATCCTGAGTGGATGGAGAGATTGGTGGCCTAGATGAGACAGAGAGAGACAGACAGTACAAAAGACAGAGAGAGAGAGACACAAAGGAAGGGGGTGAGGGGCAGCAGAGAAAATAGCAAGGGGAGAATGAGAAGACGAGGGGGCACAGGGACCAATGTGCGATCTTCTCCCATCATTAACCGATGGCTGGGACGGGTCATTAGCTGAGTCTGTCCAGAACGCTGCTTGCATGGTGCAGGATGAGAAACACCTGCTGCAGGTGGCAGATGGCTGAATGTGGTGCCTAGAACTAGGGACTCCTAGAGTGGGATTGAGAATAATCTGTTATTCATTATTCTGCAGGATGAAAACTAAGGGGAAATGAAATGAATTGAAAAATCATCTTAGCAAAAAAAAAAAAAAAAAAAAAAAAAAAAAAAATCACTGCTAAAAAATCAAGAAGGCATTGCCATGCGAGGCAAAAATTCTTGTAACTTCAGTTTTGATGATTTATTTGTTTTGGCTGCCATCAAATGCCCATGTGAATGTGAATCTAGTCAAAACCAGTTAGACAGATAAATTAAAAAAAAAAAAAATGTTGGAGAAGTGACTTCCTCACATGATAATATCTCCATTCACTCATCATAACTACCAAATAAGTGCCATTAAAAAAAAATCACCTATAATTTTCAGTGAAAATGAAAAAAAAATCACTTTTTACTTGCTGAAAAAACAACTTGTATTTATATGATTTACACAGTTTAATGGTGTTTATAATGTCTACGGGTTACATGGAGAGTGAAGATGAGGCCACATAGAGATGCAAAAACAAAACAAACCAAAAAAGAGAAACAATATTGCAAACAATATTGTACTGTAAATGTAAAGAGATCAAAATGAGATCAAAATATTGTTAATGAAACAGAAGCATTGCAAGGAAAAAGAAGTACAGCAAGAAAAAGTAGTGTGTTGAAAGATATCATAAATACTTTCATGATACCTTTTTTCAATACAACACTTTCATCTAAATATTTTTGTTTACTATCTTTAACTATTGTTTGCAACATTTTTCTTTTACTTGCAATGGTACGTTTCCTCATTTTGACTTCAAATCAAAGGAATGTATAACCAGTGAAAAAAGTAAAATTTAATGTATTATGTATCGACTATAAATTTCACATCCTACATTTTTGTTCAGCCTTTCTTTCCTTTAAATACCCTATTCTCATAGCTCACCTCAGTTTGTTATCGTTCTGCTCTGTTCCATGAACTAAACTCCTCGACATCTATATCAGCTTCATAGGGTGGACAAGTTATTTTTGAAAGTACAAAGGTAGGTAAGCTGAGATGAGGTGGCTACCTTCCAGTGCTTCACATGTTCCATGTTGCAGCAGGTAAAGTTTTACCAGCCTAGTGTTCAAACCGTATAAGTGGGCAGATGATCTGTTTAGAAGAGTGCCCACTCTTTAAATTCTATTTCTGTGTCTTGGCCAAAACACAAAGAGCCCGCCAGTTTGCCGCGTATCAGCCAGGATCGTCTGCAACACACACACACACACACACACACAGAGCGAAAGCGAGAGAGAGAGAGAGAGAGAGAGAGAGAGAGAGGCAGCCTGCCAAACACTAGCCAAGAAAAGCTATGCACAGGAGGGATTTAGTCAAGTGCTCATTTAAATATGCGCGAGCAACAGACTGTGGAATTTGAATGAGATTATAAAGGGAGAAGGGGTAGGATGAATTTCAATTTGAGAGCATTACATGTACACCCCCCACCCCTCCTCCAACACACACACACACACACACACACACATGCGCGCGCCAGAGGTGGGATAATGACTCCCAGCAATGAGCAAGGAGGGAGGAAATTGGCTCCACTGTTGCCACATAGTGAAGCCCACCGGTTATTATGGCACGACAGCCCGTCCCCTTCCATTTCTTTGTGGGCACACACACACACACACACACACACACACACACACACACACACACACACACACACATATATACACACACACACACACACACTTCTATAGTGTGAGGAAAAGGTTCACAGAGTATCATATCTGAGTGCATCTCTCTACAGCAGCCCCCCGCGTGTCGCCCCACTGCAGTGGAGCACACTGCACCTCCAGAACCTTCTTATCAGATCACAAACCCCTAAGCACTCTGTGTACATTGTGTGTGTGTGTGTGTGTGTGTGTGTATGTTTGTATGTGTGTGTGTGTGTGTGTGTGTGTGTGTGTGTATGTTTGTGTGTGTTGAGGATGGGGGGGTCTGCCTAATGGAGGCTTCAAAGCCAGCAGCAGCAGGTTGAGGGAAGACATCGAGGAGGAGGGAGAAGGGAGGGAGGGAAGAGAGGAAGAGAGAGAGAGAGAGAGAGAGAGAGAGAGAGAGAGAGAGAGAGAGAGAGAGAGGCAGACAGAGAGAAGGGAAAGGGAACACAGCAAGTGACAGAAAAAAGAGCAGGGGGTGTGAGAGGGAGGAGGGGAGGGAGGGGGGGAGAGAGCAGATTGAGAGATGGAGTGGGAAGAGAGAGAGTGCAGCGGCAGGGGAGGGAAGAAAGAGGGGGAGAGAGAGAGAGCGAGAGAGGGTGTGAGAGAGAGAGAGTGAGAGAGAAAGAGAGAGAGAGAGAAGCGGAGCTTTACCCAACAGTGCTGGTGAGACAGAAGTTTCAGCTCTTTGCCTCAGCTGCACACACACAGCCGGGACAGATCCTCTACATCCTCCATATACTCCAACACACACACACACACACACGCACACACACACAGAGAGAGAGAGAGAGAGAGAGAGGGAGAGGGAGACAGAGGTGAGACAACTCTATCTCTTCTTTATCTCCACAGAATGGCTGTCTTTTTTAGCCCTGTGCATGCTGCAATATTGAATGCCTATACTGCCATGTGAAGTTGCCAGTGATGGTTGTAGCCCAAGTTGAGTGTGTGTGTGTGTGTGTGTGTGTGTGCAGGCGTGCTGGCTTTACTGCATGGATGCTGGTGCGCCAGTGTGGCTTGGATGTGTCCTGGCGAGTAAATGTCAATGCAGATGTAGTAGTTAAGGAGTTGGGTGTGTAACGCAGTATGGTGTTTATCCCGGTACAGCAGAGTAATTTTCTGGACAAACACTCAGCCCCGGGGTTTAAGTGTTACTCTAATATTAATGATGGCTTTCCAAGTGTAGCGGTACGCGCTGCGTGCTGTGCGAGCGCCTATACCGTCTGTGCGTTCAGCAGTCCTGCCGCGTCTGAGCGGCATGCATTATTTATCTCCGTTGATCTCCAGAAACAGCGATACCCCAACAGAGGGAAAGACAGATAAATGCACAGTGAAGCCATTGTGTATGATAGCTGGACTGATACAGTGAGGGCAGAGGGGCTAACCTGCCCCACTTAAATTTTCTGCTCTGCTTTGTCTTGTTTGTTGTGTGTTGGCACAGTAAAGGCACGACCTGCAGCGTGGGAGAAATAATGTGCACGGTTTGTTTGTCTGTGATTATCTCTGGCTCTGATACGAGATAACTCCACGGCAGTACTAGGAGGATTTGAATAGGATCGGAGTGATATGCATCTTTCCGTCTTCCCTTATCTGGATGTGTTTTCTCGCTGCTCCACTCAGAGGAGGTTAGGTCCTTTTGTCTGCAGCTATCTTAATCCGGCAGTGTAACAGCAGCTCACAGGGACGCTGCAGGTTACACATGCATGCTCCCCTACTTTATCAACTGACTCACTGTGTGTAGATAGCACATTTGAGAGCCCCCCCACCTCCTCCTCTTTCTCTTAGTGTGTGTATGTGCGTGTGCGTGTTAGCTGTATCTGCCCTCTTTTTTTTTTTTTTTTTACCTAGAGTGAATTAAGGCTGCGCTAATGTTGTAATCCTGGAGTGTGCCGCTCTCACACCAACCAATTACTCCCCATCTCTCCCTCTCTCTCTACCACAAAGTCCTTCACTCGCTTTCTCTGTGTCTCCCACCCACCCACACCCACCCATACAAACTCTCTCTCTCTCTCTCTCTCTCTCTCTCTCTCTCTCTCTCTCTCTCTCTCTCTCTCTCGCTTTCGGGACAATTAAGGTAACAGATTGTCACAATTTAGTCTTTCCTGACTTCCTTCCTCACAGTAATAACAGTGTTAGTCCTTAGCTGTAGGATCAGATCAGTAGATTCAGTAGATTTTTGGTGATGATCTAGGATTTTTCTGATATTTGATGCTTTTTTTTTTTTTATTTGTAGCCATAACAGCAGCATTTATGTGCAGGCAGAGGAGTGCGAAATTCAGGATTTGCAGCATTATACACATGCATGCAAGGTTTTGTTGAAAAAAAAAAAAAAAAAAAAAACATCAAAAGATAAAAATACTTACGTAACACATTTGCAGCTTTGCAAGTGAAAGAATTATTCAGTGTTTCCAGAGGTAAATTTCCTCCACTGAGACTGTTATTATGTGTAGTAGCAGTAGTAGAAAATGTGATTAAACATTTGTGTAGCAGCTTTGCTAAAACATTAACAAAGTGCTTTATAGAGCAATAAAAGACAACATGTTTGAACAGGACAATTATTTTCACAAATAAATGAATCAATATAAAATACAAAGAACTGAGAACTTGTGAGTTGTTACAGCATGTTTTATGAAAATGCCAAGGACATGATTGATTTAGTTTTTCCACTGAACACTGGATATTATTTCAAATTTTCAGTGTTGCCTTTAAGCTTTAGCTCTCATACAACCCAGGGTTTTTTGATAATGGTTCACCCAGTATTCAGCCAGCAATAAATAATTACATATTTAAGTAAGACTTAAACAGATATAATAAATATAAAAATATGTGGGGAGAAATCCTTTTGTACAAAATAATACTATTTTTGCTACATACCCCAAAGATGTCATAGATGTCTAATACATTTTCACTTCCCTGTTAGCCTTATTTTAGCCTATATAACATTTAGGAGTCTTTTAAATGGCCAATCATCGTAAATTTACTGAGCGTGTAAGCTCATCATGCAGGCTGTTCCACAGCATAGGGGCTCTAATGGAGAGAGCTCAGTCTCCTGTGGTCTTCAGTCTAGACTGGAACAGACAGCAGGGCTCTGCCTCAGGACCTCAGGATGCAGTCTGGCTTGCAGGGAGTTAAAAGGTCAATAATGAAGCTGGAAGCTACATCACTTGCTTTAGAGGCTTTAGAGGTAATCAGTAAAATCACTTCTGAAATGAACAGGCAGCTGGTGAAGGAAGGCTGAAATTGGGCTGAAGTCTTTGCACCAAACATGGAAAAATGGTAAATGAATGGTAGTGGTTATTTTTTTATTTTTATTTTTATTTTTTTAATGCATAACTTGTTTCATCTGCTTGGAGTCAAAAAGCACCAAGTTCTCAGCTGCAGGTTTCACAGTACCCAGATTGCTCCAGGTCATATTTTGAGAGCCAGAAGGACCAAAAACAACATTTTAAAATGTATTATGTCAGCACTGGAGAGAGTTTTCAGGCATCCAGCTCTGAATATATCTAAAAGGCACCCATGCACGCTGTCAGGGCTGTTGGTGCAAGTGGACTTTGAAACGAGGTATACTGGGGTGTCATCTGCATAGCACTGAAAGGACAAATTGTTTTTGTGAATAACAGAGAGATCCTTCAGATATCCCACTGGTTATATATTGGTAGGGGAAAGAAGAATGGAAGTGTTACCGGCCACTACAGCGATTTTTGTTTTGAGGAATTCAAAGTCCACTGTGTCCTTATTTCTCTTTGTTTTCTGGCACAAAAAGTCTGTATGATTTTGAAATACAAAACGCATTATAACTGAACGCTGAAGGTGCGAAACAAGTAAGAACAGCTTGGAACATGATGAAGCGACAGGAAGTGCAGCAGCAGCGATCACAGGTAATCTTTGGGTTTGAAGTTGGCTTAACGCAATTTTGAAACGTTATTAATGTTCAAGATCAAGTGAGGGAAAAAATCCACCTGAGTGCACAATGAGAATGAGACCATTAATATGTGTAGTACTCAAGACCGGTCTCGAGTACGAGGACTCTGGTTGTAGTAGTAAAACATTCATGTCTGATTCACTGAGCATATAGTAGATGACAAGAGAGAGCAAGAGAGAGAGAGAGGGAGCAATAGATAGAGATGGAGAGAGAGAAAGAGAGATACCAGCAGATTATTTAAGCATTAGCTTTGTGACACCTAAAGGATTGGATTACGGTGAATGTGTTGGCAAAAAGCAAGTCATCAACTGATCCCTGGGCCGAGAGATATGACATGTCATATTTCTCCACTGAGACCGTGGAGTGTCTTTTACGTATGTCACTGCTTATAATCCCTGTGTTGCTGCACTAATCTGCTTCCTGCACAATCATGAAAAGCACACCCATACACACACACGTTTGGATTACTATACTATGTCACTGACCTTCATTCAAAACCGCCAGCTGTGGCAGCTGTGGAGGGCCGTGAGCAGCTGTCAAATCAATCAGAAGTACAACACTATAAAACAATGATGTTCACCTATATTTGATTTTATTTTTAACTTTGGGGGGAAAGAACTGAATGGTCGATTTGGCCTGGAAACACTGGCATTTCAACATACACTCTTGTGGATGTCAAATACATACAAATGGGATCGTGAATGGAATTACTGATTAGCTTGCATTACAAAGAATGGGCCACAGAAGTGTGGATTCTCTGAAGGTCAGAGGGTTGGAGGTGACACTGGACAGTTAGATGGAGGAGACAGAGCGAGGAGACTATCCCAAAAGGAAACCTTTTGGATTTTCAAAGTTAGTGGTTGCTGGACTAAATGAGGCCTTAGACTATAATGTTTTTTGTGATGCTTTTTGGGTTTGGGGCTTATTAGTTTATCAAGGGAACTATTCTTTGCCCTCTTATATTTTTTTATAAGAGGGCAAAGAATTTTTAAATTGTCATATCATGTTTTCCTTATATTTGAGTTTTATTTGAAATACACATTATAGATGGAAAGTTGAGAAATCATATTTCCTTTGTAATTACATACACTTGTAAGACTGGACATTGCCAATTTTATTGACCATTGGTGCATTATGGTGGCTCTAGATGGCAGCTCTTGCACCAAAACCTGATGTTTACTGATGTGTTCTTGAATGCTGAAACCTTTTCCGGTATCAAACTCCATTGTTGCTGCTGGAAATATCTCAGCATGACATCACATTGTCTATGTTTAGTCAGGTACCCATGGGAATGAGAAATTTACACCATCAAACAACAAAATGGCCCAGAAATGCAAGGCACATCATCAGTAGCAGGGTGAATTTTCATGTACACATGCACACACACACACACACACACACACACACACACACACACACACACACAGACACACACACACACACACACACACAAGCAGTCAGCCAGTTCAGTCTGTTGCCTGGCTCATGTCTTGTCTGTCACTGGTGGATCGAACCTGCCGTGTTTTCCTGTTTTTATTTCACTATTTTTATATTGTGTTGTTTTAACTTCTCTGTACAGCACCTTGAATCTACCTCTGTGTATGAAATGTGGTTTATAAATAAAAGCGCCTTGCCTAGGAAGACGGCAGGTTGCTGCCGATGCTGTTGCCCCCCGCCCCCCTGCCCCCACCCCCTTTTCAGATGTATCAGGTGAACTGACAGGACTGGGAGAGCAGTCTTGCTGCTCCAGGCTTCTTTTGTGCTTTGACAGTGGCAGGAGAAGAAGACGTTTACAGGATGGATTAGAGCTCACAGAAATGGATACCCTCTGTTGTCTCGCTTCAGCTAACAAGCCTGGCTGACACCTCTCTGTTTGCCATCTCCCTCTTTTTCCTGCTTCTCCCGTCTTTCTTTCTGACTTTCTTTCTTTCTTTATTTTTTCTCCTTCTTTTTTTCTTTCATTCTTTCTTTTTTCATTATTTCCTCACCCCTCCCCTCCTCTTGCCTTCAGTCCCCTGGCTGGTCTTGCGTCTCCAGCTGAGCAGACAGCTGACAGCACGGTGACAAGTGTTGAGGTTGGGAGGATGAGAGGGAGGGAGGGGAGGGAAGAAGGCATCTGAACGGGGGACTAATGAGAGGGACAGTAGCAGCAGGGGGCTGTCACTGCCCCTCCAGATAACAGCCCTCCTGACTCGCTTTGATATCTGTCCCAAGTGACCAGGTTGCTCCATCCTCAGCCTATACTGGCAGGGCGGAGGGAGTTTATTATCCAACCATGCACTGGCCTGTTTTCCTCCTGGAAAGGAGGAAGAGGAAGAGCAGAAGATGGCAATTTCATACAAGACTCAATACACAAGACATCATTTGCATGGGCTAAAGCAGGGCAAAAATGAGCTTAACTGTGGAGGAGACTTATTGGGAGGATGGCATGGTTGGCATTGTTTTTTCAAAGGGTTTTCGGCTGCCAGTTGGTGACAGTGAGCATAGCATTATGCGACATATGGGTAAGATCATGCCGTGTCCAGGTTGGACGTGCTCCATCATGAAGCTGCCAGAAACACCGATGAACACTTGAATAGTGGGCTAAAGGTTATATACCCGTCTGAAATGGGAGATCCTGCCCTCCTTTGTAAAATCAGTAATTCGGTGTTATTTTCTTCAGCTGAGAAATACTGACAAAATAGTTCTTATAATTCAGCGATAGGGAGAATATCATCCATGCTTTTGTGGCTTAAGCTCAGATTCACAGTTGGAGTACGCAGGTCATGCACCTGCATCCTTCAGCCAAGATTTCCCTTATTCTGCTCAGCCATGTGGGCCTGATGCTGTGAGTTTGGGTTGTGCAGGGGAGAAAATTTAAATGACACCTCTCTTCTCCTGCTGACTGGGTTGCCAGGATTCTGACATTTTTGTGAATTAGTAACTCTCCGCCAGCCAGTCACATTCCCCTTGAGAGAGGCGTTTCTTTTGAGAAATTATATTCCAAAAGAGAAATGTAGTTTAAGACAAATAGGCATAAAAGCTTTACCAGATCTGATTAAATAATAGCATATAATTAATTAGTATATGGATTTGCATAATTGCACTGAGTAATTGGTGTTTTATTTATGATTTCAATTTAAAGTTTTAGAAAATTCTGCAATGGCCTGAGATTTGAGGGGTTAACCATATTGAATAGCCAGGCAAAATAAAATGAAGCCACTTCAGACATCACATAGTAGACAGGAATGTCCATTGCGAGGTAGAATCCTGGAAATGTCAGCGAACGCCTGGAGAGTTGCCCCGCTGCTCGAGAGGTGCCTCGTGAGAGTTTCAGTGCACAGACTACACTGAAGTTTGGATATCGACTTGCTCAGTTTTCACTAAATCCACACCATGTGCATTTAAATTGACTCTGAATATGAGCCTTACCAGTCAATTACTGGATGCATCCCTAATTGAAACTTCTTGCCGAGTGCAGAAGGGGCAATTTTGTGTTCGTCTGCACAGGAAAAAAACAAGCTACAAGTTTTGTAGATCTCAACTAAACCCAACACTGTGAGATAAAAGTAAAAGGGCCCGAAAAAAAGGATTTTCGTTGAGACATTTCAACAGTCCTCCCTCAGCTTGGGGCCTGGAGTCAGAGCCCCTTTTCTTGCAGTGTGGTGTCCCAGAGCAGAGTTGAGAGGCTACATCTGTACTCATGCTTGATCTGTGCAATGCAAAATGCAAAAGTTAGTGCAAAAAATGCTTTACAATGGGAATCTTTGATCCATCAGCACTAAGCAACGAACACTTTGTAATCGCCAAGGAGTGTGTCCTTCAGTATCAGTGCCCACTTACTGTAGGCATACATACTTTTAGTTCCCCTCATAAGGCGACACACCCTGATAATGGACCTAACCCTACACAGGAGTGAGTGCTTTGATGTCCATCCTCTATTGAAGGTGCACATTTTGATATTGACTTCCAGTCAGAACTGTGAACTTTCGCATCCACCCTTCCTCAGAAGCCTGTGCTTTGATTTTGCACTCCCAGTAGGTAGGAGGCCCGCTGACGCTGGCTCACCAGGAACTTAAAACATCAATCACAACCTCCAGCTTTCATGGAAAAGAGAATGGCAAAATTGATCATTATACAATCCTATGTGCTGGGATTATTCTCAATTTTCCGGTGGATGTGTTATCCTATTTGTCTTTTTTTGCAAATTGATAGGAGGAATTCAAGAAAGGTCTGGGCATTTTGTATTCTATATAATAAGCCATTTTTTAATAAGGTTTTGACACGCAGCAGACCCTCCTGAAAAAAACAAAAACAAAAACAAACAAACAAAAAAAAAACACAGATGAATAACATACAATATTGATTTGTATTGTGGTAACACTCAGTTGATATGAAAGGGCACTGAATTCTACAGGAGGTTTCTGTGCTTTCTTTGTGTGCCCTATAGTGTGCTGAAACACATGACATCCATGATAAATGTGGGTGCTCTTAGTGTTGGACGCTTTTAGTGTTTACTGTTGGTTTCCATCAGGAGAGACTAATTTGAGTGAACAAACAAAAGCCTTTGCCGAATAAAATGAAACATTTATTGATCAGGGAGAGCGGATGCCATTCAAACAGGGGGAAAGGGGATAAATCCCTTGAAAATGGTGCCTTTGGAACCTTTACAATGGAGGTGGTGGGCTGCAAGAGCTAGCCAGAAATGAGTGAGGTATACATAAAGATGGACAAGTACATGAGTGGGAAGCTGAGATCCGGATTGGTGGAATGAAGGACCTTTACAGGCGCGTGAGCTGTGTGGTGGTGTTACGCAGAAGGAAGTGCCTTAGAGGAAACAGAAAAAATATGAACAAGCCCATGGAAAACAGCCGACTCTTGATATGACTGGTCTCTCTGATTGAATGTGCATTACACAACATAATGATGCTAAAGAGTAAAAGTAGCGGTAAACAATAGTTTTTGGTGTTTAAAATAATAATAATAATAATAATAATAATAATAATAATAATACTGCTTAAAGGGAGCTAGTGTTGATGTTTCTTGAATTTCTTGGTCCATTTTGCTGTTTGGTGGTATTTTCTTTCTTTCACTGATTGCCTAACTGGCCAAATGTGCAAGATGTGTCCAGCAGCCATTATAGAATTTGATAGCAGAAAATGTTTCAGCTACCTTAAACATCAGAGAAATGAGAAATGACCTTTCCAGAGCCACCATTTTGCACCAATGTTCAGCAATGATACAGTGAGAAATCCACTGCAGAAGAGACAGAGAGACCAATTTCTCCACTGACAGCAGGATCAGTAAACCAGAATGCAATGTAGCCAAAAGACAGGGTGTGTGTTGAATAAGCGGCGACTCGCTTTTTGTCGACTAGAGAAGATGTTGCTCTCTTGCTCTTGCCGTCACTATAACTACTGCTATCTCTCTCCACCTACATGCATAATATGGAACAAGTTATGGTATGTTCTCTGTGGCTTTTCGAAAAGCATTCAGAGACGTCTAAGAACTAGACAGACAGGGCAGGTTGAAAGACAGTGTGTGTCATCACAAAATAACTCCAGGAATGCATCAAACATCGCAGACTGATTATCAGTGTAAGAGGGTCTGAGGTGAAGTGTTTAATCGGTAATAGTGTCCTTGCGGTACGAGACGTAAGAGGAGGCGAATTGTTATAATGGCGAAGTAATGTTACTCATTGCTTTTGGGAAAATGTCCTATTCTATTTACATGGCCTTCAGTGTCTAACGCTGTTACTTATTCATACAGTTTGATTAGCATCCACTCTGCTTAAGGCAGAGTAACAATGTAACCTTTTTCTCAGCAGGATCGGGCTTTTTATTCTCTCAGCAGTCCTGTCAGCCAGGGATTTGGACCTGCTCTCACTGATTTAATGTCTGTGTGGATTTCAAGCTTGTGTTTGAAAATTCCAGCAAAAGTCATTTTCAAAGGTGATTTCAGCTTCAGGTGGTGTGGGAGTGAGAGCGGCAGCAAGCCAGTAGGGTTTCTTTTGACGAGAGGAGAGGGGGTTTTGGCCTTGAGCTTAAGCTTCACAATGGATGTTTGTCTAAATACCTGAATACCTCCTGCAGCTATACACTTTCCATCCTCAAAAAATGACATTTAAGAAAGGACACAGACGAAGCCTTACGGCCTCTGTTTTCACTTTCCCTTCTCAGAAATGACAGGAATTATATATGGGGACTCCCATGTTGCTCGCTAGCTGCTTATAGAAAGCTTTAGTGAGCTACAGCTTGTTTTTGATAATGCAGTTGCAGCTGATAAAATCTACATGGTGCTTGTCAATACAGAGCAAATCTAGTGGAAATTTCTCTCTTGTAATTGAATGAGAGAGTATAAGAAAATATGCATGGTGGAGTCGATGCATAATTGTCTGTGCGCCCATGTGTGGATATGTCTGTGTGTGTCTTTACATATTGATATTTGTGTGTATGATTGTGTGTGTGTGTGTGAGAGAGAGAGAGAGAGAGAGAGAGAGAGAGATGAGTGATTCTCTGTTATTTTGGCCTTAGCGGAGGCAGGCAGCCATGCTTGCCTATACAATGGAACAATAGCTCTCTGTCTGTATGGCTTTGATCTAATGAGAGAAAGAAAAAGGGCAAGCAAGAGAGAGAGAGTGAGAAAGAGTGAGAGAGAGAGAGAGCAAGATTGTTCAGGGAGGTGGAAAAGGGATGGATCATGCTGAGATTGAAACAGTGCCGTTTCTCTAAGAATTGATTTTGCTTTGGCATCTATAACCTTGCTCAAGTCAGGATTTGAGCAAAATGTTTTTGAGAGCCAATACCAATATTTTTAGACCAAGTCATCGATAGTGATTTTTGTGCCAATGTTAAAAAATATTAAAATCTGGCAGTTTTCACTGCAAACAATCCATGTCATTGCGCAAAAGCCTTTGAAACAAAATTTAGATCATTATGGGACACTAGCCTCCACTGCACTTTAAGTCTCCACTGTGAAAAAAAAAAGAATAAAAAAAAATCAAATTCAAATGAAATAAATAAACTGTCTAAACAAATACAAATTTCATAGCAGGTTCTAAAGTGGCCATGGTCAGTTCAAGTTCACATTTCATAGGAATGAGCACAAAAATTCAGTTCACGCAGATTAAAATGAACTAGTTCACATTCAGTTTACAATTTTGAATTCTGAACTAAGCTCTGCTTTGAGCTACTCTTTTTCAGTAGAACCGCCTCCACGCATCCTCCGCCACTAATCCACTGCCCAACTTCCCAAACTAAAGAAATTATTGTATGCTACTATAGAATCACAGACAGGGATTACCTTTAAAAGCCAAGGAAAATCAATGTGAGGATATGTTTTACCACTTCAACAATTTGCCATATGCATGTGCCATATTGTAAATATTTCCTGAGACTGGTTGGGTGATTCAACTCGATGTGTCAGTGCCGATGTGGTTGATGTTGGACACAGCACAGTTTGCACAAAATGTGAGATTTTTTTCTGCCGGTATCTATACCAATTGCCAAAGCTGCCAAAAATACCTGTATCTCTAAGGATTGTATCTCTAAGACATGTATGTCTAAGGATTATTTTAGCTCACTATGTCCACTAGAAAGGAAGAGGTATTTAGTAAAGCTTTGTTGGTCTCACATCGTGTTCTATGAAGGGGAAACTGAACTGAATGATTCAGTCGGTTTAAATTCCACTTTTTACAGTATTCTCCAGGGTTACAGTTGACAAACCACAGCAGAGAGGAAAAACAATGTTTATGGCCACAACAGACCTACAGTTGCTGTGCTGTTGATAGTGCTAATTAGTCAGTGACTAGGGCCGAGTTAACTAGGTGTTAACGGTAATGCTCCTGTCAGCGACTTTAACCAAAGCGCTGACACCGGGCCCCGGGCGCTGAGCTGTGACTGCCCACTGAGCGATCAAATGCACAAGACATATTTCAATACAGGAATCAATCAAGTATAAAATTAAACTTAAAAGCTAACCTTGGGCAATGGGTAAGTAGGCCTAAGCTCACTTGCAAATATCATCCACTACACAACAACACAAGATTATTTAGATAAAAATAAAATAGTTTGCACTTTCTTTGATAAAACAGTTAATTTGATATTTGACTTATTAGAGATAAAAGGCTTGCTACACATATGAAGGTACTGAGTGTCAAGATCCCAGTTTCCCCTCTTTTCTCTCCCTAAAGGCACATTTTTTTTTTCTGTTAAGGACCTTTATAAAACTTGATTCTGGATTCTTGACCTTGTTTTTTGTGCTTCCCACCACACATCAGCTTTTGGATTTTTTTCAGGCTTGTTAATAATTCAAAATTGTAATGAGACACGGTCACACAATATAAAGTCAATGGAAAGTGATCGTATGTTTTCCCCTCTTGGGTGGGCGGGACTTATTTATCTCTCTCAGGTGGATGGACGATATCCAGTGTTCATTTAAAGGCCAATCCTGGCCAATATTGGTGCAAAGGCATGGTCACACGCCTCCCAAGGAAATATTTTCACTCTTAATGCATTGAGAAAGTATAGTGTGTGTGTGATCAGGTGGGCATTCCATTAATTTACTTTTTGAACATTTATTAAAACAGGTGCCTTGTGCCAAGTCTCACACAGCTCTACATACACAAATAGTTGTGGTGTAAGAAAATAAATAACAATACAAAAACTTAAGGCGGGTTACACATACTTTCATATTCACCCCAGATTATCCAGTTATATGTTTACAGTATGTTTACTTTGCAAGGTAGGGTATAACAGAAGACCATCTCTCTAAATAAATGTCCCTCCGGTCGATATTTTAAAAATTAACTAATAGCTACAACTCCTCTGTGATGTTATTAGCTGCTAGCAGGCTAACCAGTTGGCACATTATGTGCATAAGTTGACTATCTTGTCATCTGCAGTTGCTCCTTGGTTATTTTTGTATCCTACTGAGAACAGTTTTGTTCTGTTATAATTGGCCTTATAGTTCATGTCTCTTGTAGTATCCAATGTATGTTAGAGTTCAATGTTTCTTGTATTATTCAGAACAGCTTGACTGCTAGCAGAGGGCAGATAAAGCTGGAGCCAGACATATTTTCTCTATCTTGTTTGCTAGGTCTGTTGCATTAGATACACGCCCAGTCAACATCCACACACTAGCATCGCACATTCCAGCAACAAGGCATGGACACTGGTTGGCCTGTCCATGTCGGGTAACTGGCCAATTATACTCGGTTGCATGTAAGCCCAACCTATGTACGGGGCAGGCCCAGCCCAAGAAGATAAATGTGCATCATTTCCTAATACCGGGGTTCATCCTGATAGAGATCCGGCGAGAGCTCTGTCATTTTGAAACCAGCGCTGTCTTGCTTTATATGTGACCAAATAAATATTATATCTGAGAGTTGAAGATTGACTCCGGTCTGTCCTTGCATTCAACAAAAGAATCGGGTGCTAACAAATTGGTTTGTACAAAACTGGTTAATGTGATGCCACTTAGATTGGGGCCAGCTCCATGTTGGATTTTCATGTCAACATGACCAAAGCAGCTTTTCTGTGAACTAGAAATGCAAATGCGCAGGTCAGACTTAGCTATATGTGAACTCTGGAGCTGCGTCCCATGGTGGCCTTCTTAAAACCTGCATATATAAGGAAAATTAACTGAATTTCTGTAGTGCTTTTCTAGTCTACTGACCACTCAAAGTCCTTTACAGTGTTTGCCTCACATTCACACTGATGGCAGAGGCTGCCATGCAAGCTGCCCATCAGGAGCAGTCAGGCTTCAGTGTCTTGCTCAAGGACACTTAGACAAGCTCTCTGGAGGAGCCAGGGATCAAACCAGGAATCATCTGTCCACCAGACAACGGCTCTACCTCCTGAGTCACACCGCCCCCAGCATGTCAAGACAAAATACATCGCACAGGGTCACAAAGGCTGTCCCATTTCAGAGGCTGCTCAAAATGCAGCTGATGTGTGGCCTTCTTTTGCTGGGATTTGAAAACACATTTAAAGACTGCATCATTATGAGTGACCAGTGAGTGACTCACTGTGAACTAACAGGGAATCCGGCAACATAGGCGTCAATTAGGTATGGCAAGGTATAGCAGCTGCTATACCTTGGGAATCAGGTTCAGCCACAAAATATAATATGCACTCATTCAGGCTTATTTGTCTACGAGAAGAAAGTAGTCCTGTGATAGGTCCTGACTGCCCGTCAGTGAATATGAGTGAACTTGTTCATTCCTCCATGATTTACAACTGTGTGTTGCCAAGCTGCTTTAGATAAGAGCCCAACAGCCTGTGGCCTAAAAATGATGTCTGTGATTGTAGGTGTTTTTTTTCCCCAGTTAATTTACTCAACCATATTATTGAAGACTGAAATCAGCCTGTGTGGTCAGGCCTTAGTTCTTTGACACTACAACAAATTCGCCTGTTTTTGTGCCAAATTTGCCTTTTGTTTTGCTTTTTTGAACACCCCTTCATTACCTATAAGAAATTAGCATTTAATTCAATGCATTTCTTTATATTCTGTAATTTAAGCCAGTGACTAATGATAATTGGACCCCTGCTCTGTCCAAGGTGCCAAAATATGCGCCAGTTTGGATAGGATGAAAGCTGTTTCACTGCTCTCTCTTAATCATGCATTGCATGAAAACATTGTGTTGTCAGTGAGAGAGAGAGAGCTATATGTCTTTTAAAACAGTTTTCAATAGAATAGCAGCTCCCTCTGTTTAAGCCTGAATCATGCAGTAAATACCTTAAAACTTCAATTAACAGCTTGGGCTTTTATTTGCTTCAGTCACTGAATACAACCAGTCTGTATTTGGGGCAGGCATATAAGAGACCTGCCTTTACTTCCTTTTGTACATTACTCTTGCCCAGATATGAATATTAGGTATAGGTATGAATATTACCTGTTTAAAAATGAGGCTAACTAATACATATTGACTGATTGACTGCAAATCCGCGAATCGAAAACTGCATCTGTGATAACTGCAAAAACAATTAGACCCAGCCTCTAATTGACAGTGGTCTTTATTTATAAAAACAAGTAGATATACCTGGTCAGTAAAAGGGAGTGGTTCATATTTTTTAAATCCCATCGTCACTGAGTATTCCTGTCACGTCAAGTCACATTGCCATACCTTGACTTTTGCTGAAACAATGCCCCTGTCCAGCTGACCAACTGATTTAAGTTTGTGCGTGCAGGTTAGCCTTCGGTCCTCTGTAGGCCACAGACTACGTGGAGGGGGCTCTGGAAGCGAGATACAGCTTATGTGAAGTTGGAAGGATGACATTGTGTTACAACTACAAGTAGTTTTTTCATTTGCCCTTCACGTGTTTTTAAGTGTAAATAAATGCACGCACACACTCTTACCACATCCAGAGTAAACAAGACAGGTGTGAAAGCACCTTAACTTTAGTTTTAGTCTCTGAAGAATTTTGTGAGGAGCACTCAGTAAGGGTTAAATAGACTCGTGTAACATCAAGGTGATGACACTGCTGCATCTGCACTGCAGCAGATGAAAATATGAAAACGCATTAACAGGTGCTCAGATAGGAGCACTGCAGGAATCGAGGACTCAAAGGTAATGCAAACTAGTAATCCTCAGCCTGCCGGTGAGTGTCGATGGAGTGGTGAGTGGTTGTTTTGGCGTAAAGTGTTCTGCTTCAGTCTGAGGGCTAATGTGTTTGTTATCACCTAGAGCAGATGTCCCAGCATGAAGAAAAGATTCTCTCACACACACACACACACACACACACACACACACACAACAGAAACACTCATACATACACATTTGAACAGATGCACCTAAATATAAATATGCGCATGTGCACATGGAGTCAGATACACACATACACACACAAACTCACAGCTAACATTCATGCGCATGTGTATTTAGCTGCATGTGACCCACACACACCTTATCGTCCCTACCACGCACCTTTACACCAACAACCACACACACAAAACTACTCACAAACCTACTCACACAAACACACATACCTAAAGTCACATGTACACGCTCAGACTCGCCTAAATACACTTCTGCACATGGACACACACTTGACACCTAAAGGCACATGTGCACACAGGAACATGCATCTTTTTATACACACACTTACTGTAACAACAACCTACGCAGCTGGAACAATGAAGACAATCACGCTACCACACATACTCTAAAATTATATAGCGGCTGTGTACCTACCTACACACACACACACACACACACACACACACACAAACCAATAACAGAAACACAGCTGAAGAGAAAACTTCACACATCTCATATTTGATTCTAAACTGCGCTTCCCCCAAGAAATTTTTCCGTATTTGTTCAGTTTTCATTCTCATCATCTCTGCATCTCTCTCCCTCCTCCTCCCCACTATTCTCTCACCCTCCATTTCCTCTCCCTCCTTCTGTCCTTTTTTTTTTTATCCCTGTCTCAATCATCAGTTATTGATCTATCTCCAGGGAGGAGAAATCAGCCAGCTTCTCCTTTTCCTCCCTCTATTTTTAGACACTGAGCAGGTCTGTGGGAGAGCCACAACCAGAATGATGTAGAAGAAACACGTCTGATATACTGAGCGATGGTCCTTAATTTGATGGCCAGCTGATAAAAAGAGTCGATTTCTGTAATAATGAACGATAAAAAGCCTGAAATGAGACGGGCAAGGTTCACCTGTCTTCAGTTCAGTTTTATGCAACCAGTGACTGGATGAGGATGAGCTCACCGATGTGCAAATGCCTTGAAGTTCCAATTTTCCCATTTTTGTTTAAATCTGTGAATTATATGGCGCTTCAGGGGTTGAACAAACGTTATGATCCTTGAATCTATGAAACCCTTTCTGAACTTATTCTGTAGTTTCAAAAATGCATGAAAGTCAACCTAAAAATAAGGCTGTTTGTTCAAGATAAGATGGATAAGATGACCTTTTGGAGACAATGGAGTTCAGCTGACAGCTTTCGACTATATTGAAAACTCACACATAACTGATCATCTGTTTAGATACCTTCTGCTCCCCCAGAAAAAACAAAAAACAAAAACGCTGTCCTCACATTGCTCCCTTGCATCCCTCCATCTTTTTGTCAGAAGGGCACATCTATCCTTTAAGCCTGAGCAGACTAACTCAGAATGTCAAACATAATTAGAATCACAGCCATGGAAACTTTGTAGATACTAGAGAGCTGATGATAGTGTTCGGAGGCTGAAATAATTACCATGCTGTCGAAGGCAAATCTTTTGTTTTGTAAGGATAAAAGTGATGTTGCATGATATCTTAAATCAAATTATATCTGGACACCTCAAGTTCATTGATTTCTGGACGGGATGTATGTTTAAATATCTTATTGTCACTGATGAACCGTCAAAGAAAACAGTTTTTTTTTTCATTGCTAGCGTCTCCACTGCTGCCCTTTGCACAACAGGCATGACACCAGGCCACAGGGCTACGTGGCAATGCTGTTATGAGTGAGGTTCTTCAAGTCTTTTGAGGTTCTTCACATGCTCATAAGTCGCTATCTGATCCCTTGCCTGAGGACTTCAAGGTCTAAAAACACCATAAAGCAATATGACATTGCTCGCGAAAGCCCTCCCTTGGCACTTTATACACCATTTGAAAACAAGAAAAGTCAATTGGGTAGTTGCTGGGGCCACAAGATGCCCTACTTCCCGATACATTTCTACAGTTTCTACCAGGAGCATGAGCCCTCTGGCAATATTGCTCCCAGGGTACCTGGGGTATGCACAGCACAGCTGTAATTGCAATTGTTGCTCGGCATTAGAGGTGCACTATGCAAAGTTGCTGAAGGCTGATTTAAATGAGGACCGTTCACACTCAACTGACAAAAAAAATGTGGAATAAGCAAAAAATGTATTAGTGAGTCAGGCCAATTGTATAGTCAAACTGCATGCTTATTCCATGTTTTTGTCATTTGAGTTGAATTAAGGTTAAGGTAATCCATTCTTAATCTGAAGCCATGGCTCATTTCCACAAAAAGCAATCTTTGCCTGTCCAGGTGACAGGTGAGCAGCTGCCCCACGTAGAGCAGTTCAGGTGTCTTCTTCACCTGTAAGGGAAACTGAGATTGACTACCTGTCAAATGCACGTGCTGTATCAGAGCATGAACGTGAAAAGAGAGCTCAGCTGCACAGCAAAGCTCTTAAATTGTCACGGTTGATGATAGCATTAGGGGTACATGAGTTGTTGTATGACTGGATAGTTGCTGGTTCATATTCGCAGACCAGCAGGGGATATTTTGTCAGGGAAAGTGAACTGGTAATATTCTCCTCTCGTTGAAACAACTATCATCTGTGCCCTTCAGCAAGATCATTAATTTGTACCTGCTACTCATTTGTCAACTGTAAAAGACTCAGCGGCCCTTAAGTATGAATGTGTGAATGCCGTTCAATAAATTTTCACTGGCTATAGGTTAAGGTTAAACAAAACACATTCATCATCCAAAAACACATGGAAACATCAAGAATAGCTGTATGTAACTATGCAACAAAAATGGCTAGATCTAGGCTACATCTAAAACATTTAAGCCATGGTGTATTGGTGATGCTTGAAAAGAGTAATTTTATTCTATTCTATGTACTTCTATTCTGTTGCTCATTCCTGTGTTTAGCTCCCATGGGTGCTCATTATGGAAGAGGATTGTTTGATCTGTTCTTTCATTGCTGTTTGAACCTGCAACATCAGACTCTCTAAGGATTTCAGTCTATCAACACGACAGAGTCAAACTGCTGCCATTACACAGACAAACAACCATGATTTCTTAGCACAAGCTGCCATTAAATGAGCAGGCTTAGCTGGTACATTGTTAATTTTGTGGCTTTTTTAATATAAGGGTTTACTAAAAAGCTTTATACTGTTTCATACAAGAATAATTACTATATTTGCAGTGAGTTGCTACTCAACCATTCTTACATTTTGGGAGAATAGTCTTCTCTCCACAGAGAAGGGACAAGTAAGCACAATGAGACCTCCATGATAAATTGTGCCTCAGCCCCTTAATTACAACTAACCACTGCTGTAATTACAATCCTTTGAAAGAAAATGATTTAGTATAAACACCTAAGAAGAACATTTCGCTTAAACATTAATTACTTTAAAGCCACCGCACTGACATAATGCTCCTTTGGTAATTGTTTTGGTGCAGCTGTTGCTAGAGTCAAATCCATCCGAATCAGACAATACATTTCATGTCATTCAATGAGCTGAGATGTATTAGTATTATCTATTTATCCATCCACATTGCATCCATCAAGTGCTTGTTCAGCTGTGTGGACAATACCACAAAAATAGAGCTTGGTATAACAACCAAGTGATTAACACCCATTATAATGATTATATGATAACCATTATAACTATTCAGAGTAGCATAAATCAGTCTTATGTGTGCTACATTTGTAGATTTTCTTTTGCCAGACCTTTGTCTAATGGCTACTAAAGGACATCGTTTTAAGGTCCCAAGTCCTTTCTGTGTTCAATATACCTAGGCTAGAGCAACAATTGGGTAAAAAAGCTTCCGGGTTGCTGCCCCGCTGCTTGTGACGACATGCAAATGGACTTAAAACTAAAGGACCAAATATCTCCAGGTGAATGTAAACCAATATTAAGAGCTATGGAGCCACTGGGTCCTGTCCTCGTCTCACTGATTGGACTGTACTTGGACGGTTTTCCACCTGGGGATGCTGTTGTTCTAGTTCTTTCATTTATTATTATTTATTTATTTAGTTTGATCCATATCATGATCTTAGAAACACACCTTTATCTTGAAATTCCCATGGCACATCTGCAGCAACATTTCTGTCCAAGCACAACGCCTTCCATAATGTTCAAATAGTGCTGGTGCCAGGTAGATAATGTTGGCTACGGTCAGCAGCCAAGAAAAAGGCAACAATTACATCTACTCCCCAGCAGGGAATAAATCAAAAGCGTGGAAATATTTTTCAGAGAAAAGACGGGTCAACTGACAAATCACACACCATATGCAAACAATGTCAGCACGAGATAAAATACTCAGGAAACATGTCGAAACTGTGCAAGCACCTAAAGCAAAAACACAATGTTGTCATGTAACTGACTGTGTTAAATGCATGAATGACATCGTCTCATATTGAATCAAAAACATATGGTAACTGAATTTGCAGAATCAGCAAATGTCGTATCATTGTCCAGAGAATTAAAATAATACCTATTGTGATAAAACCTGTGATTCACACCCCTAGTGTGTGTTTGGAACTCGCCACTGTGCTGCTTTCTTGACCAAGTCACACTTGGAAGTGAGGTTTTGACTCTCATTTGGTTTTCCATCTGGCTAAATAAAGATTAAATAAAATAAAAAAACAGATTTTTATGCGACAGATGTGAAATGTTTTAATTTTTTTATGGGATTACTATATTGATCCATGATCCGTTTCTTAAGGACGAGCAGGTTTGGATCAGGATTCCACTTGTGAAAAATACATCATATATTCCATGTGGTCTGTAGTTCCCTGATCTGAGCTGACAAACTGCAGCGAAAACAGCTTCAACCTGCTGGATCCTGCTGTAGGAAACGTGGATGTTGCTCCCCGGGGTCTGGTCGCTGTGTACATGATGAGCTGTATTCTTTTGTGTCGAGGGTGCTTTGAGAGTGCTGACAGCTCCACCTGTGCGTCTGCTTCCTGTTGGTTCATTACAGAAGGACAATGAGACAATGAGAGAGCTTGTCTCTGCTAATAAAAGACATTATTATCTCCACTGAGAGCAGTTTGCTTGAACGGTTTGGACAGAGCACAACAGAGCAGAGGGTTGACATGTTTGTGTGTGTGTGTTGTGCAAAATGTATGCTTTCCTCATTATGTGTGCGAGTTTTGTCAGTGCAGCTACATACGTATGTTTTCTGTCCCCATTTCTCCAGACCTGATGCCTCTCTCACATTACCAGTCAACATGTGGTTTCAGTGTCTCATCTCAAAACTCATATGCATGAACTGATTGAGATTCAAGGTCTTGTCTGATCCGTTAATGCCCACATTTCTACCAAATGAGGCATTTCTGCGGTTCTGACTTGAGATGTTTGGTTTGACAAGTCGGGAGCCAAACCGAGGCTTGATCCCCCTGATAGGCAGCAGGCACTGAGCGAGAAAGAGCAGAGAAACTCATAAAATGTAGCACTGTTTGACTGAGGATCTGTTATGACTAGTGATGAGTTGTGAAGCATAAAATGATGTTGAGAAACAATGATTCTGTTTCCTGGAAATGGGGGGAAAGATTGCACTTATTAGAGAAACAGTCATTGTTGTAATGCATGAGCAACAATGAATCACAACAGTCCTCCGGCACTGGCTGAGTGAGAGCAAGTTGGTGAGACCAAACTGCAGAGCAGAACAGACAGCCGAGTGGATTTGTGCTCCTGCTTTCAGCATATGTTGTGTTTTGTGTCATTCAAATGTTTGTTTGTTTATAGCTTTAGTGGCATTGTAAAGCAAAAATCATCCAAAAAGACATAACACAGTGAAAAAGCACAAAAAGACAAAAAGTCATAAACCACTTGATATTTGGATTTTACATTTTTTTTTTTAGCTCATGTTAATTTGTTTATCAAAACCTGATTTTATCATTTATGTGATACTGCTAAGTATCACAACACTCTTTATACTGGTGTTCAAGTCGCATGCTGTAAAACTTCAGATTATACAAAACTGATTTTAAAATCTTGCATATGGTTTGTAGAGCACTGAGCAGTACTCTCTATACTGCTGACATTCATATTATAGCGCATCTCAAAAAATTTGAATGTCATGGAAAAGTTCATTTTGAAATATTTCAAGCTTTTTTGTTTTAATTTTGATGATTAGGGCTTACAGTTCATGACAATCAAACATCCAGTATCTGAAAATATTAGAATGTGACATAAGACCAATCTAAAAAAGGATTTACAGTACAGAAGTATCGACCTTCTGAAAGGTGTGTTCATTTATGCACTCAGTACTCGGTCAAGCTCGTGGCATGGAGGTGGTCAGCCCGTGGTGCTGCTGAGGTGTGATGCGAGCCCCAGCTGCTTTGATACCTTCAGTTGTCTGCCAGCAGTGGCTCCCAAACTTTTCTTAACCAAGGCACCCCTGAAAAAATTCACTCCCCCCGAGGCACTCCAACTCTTCAAAGCCAAAAAAAGAAAACAAAACAAAAAAGCCTCAGAGCTTGAATTAAAAACAATACACCATTCATTGTTCTGAAAATGTGTATTTAAAATGGATTAGTGAGTTACAACAATTTCCATCATCCACTGAACAAACAGTCATGTATAACTGATAAACTCCTGGAAATGAGAAGAATAAGCCTATAAAAACTTCAGCAGCATTTCATTTAAAATTACCAATGAATAAAATATTATGAATAATAAGTAGGCTCTATGTTTTGGCTGAAAATAATCCCTTTGCGAAAATGAACCTCTCATTTCAACCCTCATTCTGAGTTATTATTACTTTGCATTTGGTTTTAATAAATATGAACTTAGGAATAATGATCATAACAGAATGATCAGGTTGAAAACCATTAGGGAAATGGAGAGGAAGAGAAAACAAAACAAAAACAATGTTGGGCCCATTAATGGGACACATGCAGCTGCTTTTGGGAGCAGAGTCTCTCCTGGGAGGGAGACTCACAGGTTTTGCTCCCCTGACGGCCACATGTGTGTCACTACTTTCCTGAACACACAGTTCCTCTAAGCTCAAGTCACCCTGATAGGGTAACCTGGATGGCCTGGAATTATATTGTTAATATTCGATGCTTATTTAGAGTTTCAATATGGCTGATTTATAGTTTGAGGAGTCTTGGTTCATGTGACTATACTTCTACAGACAAATATAAAAGAAAGAGACAGAGCTGTTCATCATCAAGATGTGTGCCAGTCCTCTATTATGCTACATTTGCTTTCTGAGACCTGCTGATGGTCACATGTATCCTAGTAACATTGATTCAAAAACACACACAGAAAACTCTGTTACAAAAGATATTTTCAAGTTATTTTTGACAAACAAAACAGTAAAATCCAAGCAATGGAAGCAAATGTTTATTTTATAATTATTATTAATATTTATTATTTTATTTATTTATTTTAAACAAATAAAATGTCTTGGACTGACTTTATAGTCCAGTAATTTTAGGCCAAAATTGGGGTCAACCTAGGACAAATTGCAAGAGAAGCAAACTCAACTGATTTTGTATCCTCAGTTTGTCCTGAGTGAGGGAAAAAAAGTCCCAAGAAATCCCATTGGTGGAAAGTTTTGAAAATCACCTATTTATGACCACATATTACCAAATAACACCGTTTTTAACACACAGGGGAAAGGGGTTCAAAATTTATTTTCAGATATCACTATAAAAATTCACAAGATGATTACACACACAAAGACAAGAAAAAAAGTCAATTACAAGTTCTTTGAATTATTCTGTTTACACATGCATATCACACATTATCTGATTTGATATGCGCTAATAAGGAATATAAGGAATAAATGCCAGAAGAGACATTTAAACAATGAATTAAAAGGTTGCTATATATATAGTAACCTTGAATTAAAAGGTTACTATGTAACAGTGAATTAAAAGGTTACTATATATATAGTAACCTTTTAATTCACTGTTTAAATATCTGTTCTGGCATTTATTCCTTATATTCCTTATTAGCGCATATCAAATCAGATAATGTGTGATATGCATGTGTAAACAGAATAATTCAAAGAACTTGTAATTGACTTTTTTTCTTGTCTTTGTGGGTGTAATCAACTTATGAATTTTTATAGTGATATCTGAAAGTAAAATTTTGAACCCCTTTCCCCTGTGTGTTAAAAAGTGTTTTTTGGTAATATGTGGTCATAAATAGGTGATTTTCAAAACTTTCCACCAATAGGATTTCCTGGGACTTTTTTTCCCTCACTCAGGACAAACTGAGGATACAAAATCAGTTGAGTTTGCTTCTCTTGCAATTTGTCCTAGGTTTTTTCATAAAATGACTGGACTATTACTGTTCCTGGACTGGATTCCTGTTCCTGGGCTGGACTCTTCTTCCCTGTTTAGAGCGGAAGAGCAAAAAGACGAGGTCAAACACTCGCATAAGGCTGGAGAGCAACTACATTTAGAAAGTGGCTGTTCTGACCTTGGTTCTGTGAACAGCAGCTCTACTAGACAGCAGATTGCAATGTCTTCCTTGCAACAACTTTCAGTTCTGTTGTAATGAAGATCAAGAGACCAGATGTCAAAATATTTCAAAAGTATGGACCAACACTGTTTCATAGAGCACAGCAATGGCTGTGTGAGGAATAGGGATGTGAATGTCCATGAATTTAGAAGTCGAGTACTCTTTTAGATAGAAAAAACAGTCCTCGAGTATTCACTTTAAAATGACAAAGAGAAAAAAGAACTGATATGTGCATGAAATTTAGACTTACCTCTATTCAAATAACCAATAAAAGCCCTGCTTTGCATGGCGAGTAAAAATAAAAGCTTGCTGTTTAACAGTTAAACAACAGCCCACATAAAAAAAACACACAAACCAGCGCTCGGGCCCTAATTATCACCGCTGTGGTGTTTGACTGCATCCCACCAACAAGGAGAGGCAGGCTCAGCTGAGCTCAGGAAGGCTACAGTGCCACCATGTGGATTCAGCTGGAACTGCCAGATTCAAGCAAATTTGCAAATTTGCTGATTTTGACAAGTATTTTGCTGGTGAAGTAGCATAGTTATATAACAACTACACAGCATGACAAGTGTGAGCTTTTAAAAAGAACTTCTGATAGCATTTTGCTGTTGTAAAAGCAAGGACCCTCTTTTCTTCCATTGGATCAGTAACAGCTTGTGATTTTTGATTTTTGAAGTATACCATGAAGCTTTAAGTAAAACTTTCTTTGGCAGGGAAGAGAGCACTGAATCTACTTGGTGCAAACATGCTTTATAGATTACGTAACGCACTAATTCAGGGTGTGTTGTGTATTGTCTAGTGCTGAGATCTTACCGAGTACGATGAGCCTTGGAGTGCTTGGCAGGGAAGTTTCCTGCAACACAAAATAAACAGGAAACACTGTTAGAAATTACAAGTATCATACTCATAGGGCAACACACACAGCAAGGAGCTTGTGTCTCTTCTTGAGAATTCACAACATCAACGGCATCTGATCTCCACATGAGAGAACTGATACTGAAGAAGGCAGCTTTTTTTCTTTCAAAGTCGTACCATCCCTCACATCCTCAAGCACATTTGGATCTTCTGGTCAGTGCATTATTGACACATTATGTTGCTCTCTAACTGATGGCAGGTCCAACAGGGCTTGGAGGGTCTTTCACTGGGACATTCTGGCAAAACCGCTCATTACCAGAAGCATCAAAACCAAGATGAACAGGCTCAACATAACTGAAAATTGTCTTAAAATTTGGTATCTGATCTGAACAAGCGCTCATTACATATCCTCAACTAGTTCTCCGTTGATAGTCCATCTATGATATTACAGATCCCTTCATTAGAAATATCACGCTTTGGCAATTCTTCTTTAGGTCTAACAAATCATTGTGACATTAAGACCTTTATAGGACCATTTTTTAATGAAGACTGAAGGATATTAAGATTAACGTAAAGTGCAATGTATACGATCCAATGCAGAGATTAGGTTTTAGGTAGCGTTTAAATATTGTCATGGGTGGTACAGTAAATCCAGCCATTACTTTTCTCCAAATAATTTGTAACAAGTACATATAAGGACTTTCTTACATTTGTCTCAGCTGGTCAGGGTAACACGTATGACAACAATCAACAGGGTTAGGTTCATCTAGTATAGCTGTTTTCTGATGTTTCTGATGCAAAAGAACTTGAAATTAAAAAAAAAAAAAAAAAAAGCTGGATGAATGAAATAAGAAAAAAATGTGGACATCAAGAAGTCAAACATTAATACTAGTATTGACTAATATTTGTAAAATTTAATGTAAGCCGTTTACGACATTGGATCTGCAGACACCCTGGTTAAGTGACTAATGATGATTTAATTCACAACACAACACTTGCTTAATGTCGTGATGACATTACATTTTGCATGGTGGAGTCCAGAATGTGTGTAGAGGAGTGTCACTTATTGAAATACACAAAAAGAGCTCAGCTGATGTGCACGTTGTCTTTTTTTTTTCTCAAGTACACATGTAGCTAGGTTTCGAATATGAAATCTTGGAATGGTATGTGGACTATAAGAAACAATGAAGGTGTTTATGTACCATTATTCTGTTAGACTTAACTAATTAACTCTCTTGGAAAGGTCACTCACCTGACAAAGACAGGTGAAAGCAGGTGACAGTGCCTTAGCGGAAACACATAACTTAAACCTTTGCATGTTCCCTGACACTGAAGACTTTCTGACAGGCGCTGAAAGGGGAAACAATTTCTCTCATATGCCCGATATGCAACTTTGAATGCTCACAGAGACTTAACCAATGTGAAGATTTAAGAGTGCTCCTCCTTCTGAAAGAAAGCCGACAAAGGCTGAAAAATGAAATTTCTTGAGACCCGTGTGCTCGAGTTAAGCTCGCAAAAAAGTCTGCAACTTAGCTCCTGCAGTCTCCGCAGCTCAGAAAAACATTACTTAACAAAAATTACACATCCTATCAAAAATGTGGTGTTTAAAAGTCTTCTCTGTGTCAGCGTGGCCCACTTCAGTAGCGAGGACTCCCGGCAGTCAGCCAGAAGAAAACCAGTGAAGCTTCTCCAAATGGAGCTAGCTAGCTCGCGCACAATCACACACCAACATTCGTCTCCGAATGTTCCAGCAAACTGGTGACGTCATCAACGACATGTTGCCGGGTAATAGTGTATGGGATTGTTATCTTGGCATTATGACGTAAGACAGTTTACGGGCCAGGAGGCTCTCTCTCTCTCTCTCTCTCTCTCTCTCTCTCTCTCTCTCTCTCTCTCTCTCTCTCTCTCTCTCTCTCTCTCTCCCAGACCACATCACCGAGTTGGTCAAGGGCCGATGTGACATCGCGTGCTGTGTGTCGCTGACGTCACAACAGGAGTGCGTAAATACCCGTTGACTTCAGGGAAGGTTGTCCACTACTCTAATCCCCCCCCAAACGCACCACACCCACACCACACCATCTCCGAGACAGGCCATGTCTCAGAGAAACAAACAAAAGACCGCCTCCGCGCGCCACGAGCCGCGAGGCACGGCTAAGACCACGCAGGCCAAAGCTGCAGCGAAAGCTGCGGGCCCGGTGAAGAAGACCGCGCCCCAGCAGGCTGCCAAGCAGGTCTCCGCGGTCGCAGCCAAAGACACAGCAGCCAATGCATTCTTTGCAGAGATTGTTCTGCTAATGGATGCAAATGGCAGATTTGTCCAGGAGGAGAGACTCTTTCCTGGGCAAAAGGTTGCCAAGCTGCTGTGTCCAGACATAAAATCTGTCTTGGACAAACTCACCAAGGCTAATTTTGGCGCACCCACCCACTTTGTGATTCACACGGGTTCAAATGACCTGTGCTCACAAAAGGTGGAAGTGACATCCTCTCTCATTAAGATGATTGAAAAGGCACGCAGGACTTTTCCTTCATCTGAGATTGTGATGTCCACCATCCTACCCAGGGTGGATGCCGACCCAATGATCATAAGAAAGGTCAACGAGAGCATCACCAAATACTGTGAGGAACAACAACATGTGCATGTTGTACATCACCCCCAGGTGCAACGAGGTGATCTGTACGACCATGTACACCTCCAGAAAGATGCTGTGCCTGTCTTTGCTCGGGCACTGAGAGATGTTACACTGAAATGCAAAACAGCAAAGAAGGTGAATGTCTCCCAGAGGAGCCAGGGTGCAGAGACATGCACTAAAGACCTCAACCCTGACCTGCAGGGATCTCCCTCTCAGCAGAACCACAAACAAACAGCTGAGAAGGTGAAGATCGCTCAGGACAAACTCTGCAAGCAGAATGAGGCTGGAGACACCCTCACTAAAGACCTCAAGCCTGACCTGCAGGGATCTCCCACTCAGCTGACCTGCACTGAAACAGCTGAGGAGGTGAAGATCACTCAGGACGGAGACTGTGAGAAGAGTGAGGCTGGAGAGACCCACACCGACAACAGCAAGCCTGACCTGCAGGGAGCTCCCACTCAGCTGACCAGCACTGAAACAGCTGAGGAGGTGAAAATCTCTCAGGACAGAGTTTGCGAGAAGAGCCAGGCTGGAGGGAAATCCGCTGAGGAACTCCAGCTGCAGCTCCAGAGGGCTCTCAAAGTTGTGGACCAGCAAGCCACGAGGATCCGGGCGTGTGAGGAGGAGTCAGCAGCTCTACATGAACAACTGATGGAGCTTAAGGAAGTTGTCCTCATGCAGCGGGCCACCAACACCAGGGACGAAGCTGACGCTGATGGCAAGATCCTTCCACTTCAGATGGAGGTTATGGAGAAGGACCTCAGCGAAAGAAAAGCTGTCCTCAGAGCCACGCAGCTGCAGGACGCCCTCGAAAATGAGAGGAACAAGATCCAGAAGCTGGAGGAAAAGCTCCTTGCTGCTCAGAAGACTGAGCTGGAGTCAGTTAAGACTGACCACAGCATCGGCCTTCTCGAGCTGCAGCTCCAGCAGCGCGAGGAAATGAAGTCCCTTCTCCAGGCTCAAAAAGACCTCGAGCAAGCCCAGGAAAGGAAAGAGCGAGAGTGGGCCGAGAAAGAAGCCACCATGCTGGACAGGATAGCCGAGCTGGAAAGAGAGAAAAGCCAGCGGAAGACTAAGAAGTCCAGGATGTGGAGGATCATCACCCGCCCATTCAGAGCCTGCTTCTCCAGCAAGACCAACAACTAGGAGGCCTCCGGAGAAGACCTCGAGCACCCTACCATCTGTGCTCACACACACATACACACATACACCCACAATCCACCACACCCACAACCCACCACACCCACAACCCACCACATCCACCACCCCGATACCCTCACACTTTTCCCATCCCTTTCTCCCCAATTAAAAATAAATCACATAAATACAACACTCCCTATAATTGTATTTCTGTAGAGTTAGAAGCTCCACCACAGTCAACTTGTGTGTGTGAAGCAAACAGTCATTGTGTGGTCAGATATAAACTCTCTGTCTCTCCTCCACAACCAGACTTTGAAATGGAAGTGGAGTCACTGTTACTCTACAGTCATCTCATCTTAGAGTCACATCATAATAACCGTAGAATACTAAGGTTGTAGGTAACATTTTTTGTAGACACAATGAATTGTTTTGTTTGTTTGTTTGTTTGTTTTGAAAAATGTGGTGTAGATATAAACTTCAAATGAACTCCGTCCATTTACAGAATTCCTACTCGTTTCTGATGGAGGTCAATAGAGGTCATCATCTTAAATTATATGATGGTGTGCACAGCACTATGCCTTGTATTTTCTACCATCTCCAAGTGTAATGTGGGCTCATGAATAAAACAACGCTGCAGTCTTCAATACACGCCGTTTACTCCAGCAGGCTAACAGTAAAGTAAACAGTTGTCAGTAGTGCCATAGTGCAGTGCATTTCAGCAGGAATCATCTTGGCTTTCCGGCTCTCTGTACTCAGTGCCCCAAGTTCAACTAGTACCTGCTTTACAACAGTGCCTCCTATTGGTGTAATTTAACAGAATACAAATGATGCAGCACAACATCTCCTAACTCTCTCTGGAAACAAATCACACTCTTGAAAATAAATAAGTGCCCGCAGTAAAGAGCAGATCACAAGAAGTAAAAACCTTGTACAGTAAGGTGAGACTGTAGTTATCTAATGGAACTAAATGCAAATATACACAAACACTCCTGTGGTTCCATGAGCACAGGATAGTGGGGATAAGACAGCTTTACATAAGGCATGTAAGAATGCATATTGTTCTTATTGCTTGCTTGTTTGCTTGTCATGTTGTTTGTGTGCCTCATGTAAAGGCACCATGAGTTGCCGCTGTGTGAGAAATGTATCATACAAATAAACCTGACTTGCTTTGGTTGACTGAGATCAGGACATGAGCAAAGGCACATAAAAGAGGACATATTTGCAGTGTATGTTACTTAAAGCATCTGAGTATTGTTCACATTAAGTCCAAAGACAAAGAGGGCAAAGGAGAGCAGCAACAGGAAGTGGCAGTGATCAGGGATGTGATATTCTTACAGTGGTGTGGCGCCATGTTGACTAAAGTAAAAAATGACCATCTTCTGGCCAGCATGTCTGTTCAACTCAACAGCCAGGAAGGACAGATGGCTTCACACCATGGACACAGCTGTGTCACAAGGGGATGTGGTTGGTTTGAGTGTGTCTAGGTTGATTTGGTTATTCTGGTACAATAACCCCTCTACAACTCGTCACTGTAATAGGGTGCTTTATTATTATTATTATTATTATTATTATTATTATTGTTGTTGTTGTTGTTGTTGTTGTTGTTGTTGTTGTTGTTATCATTATTATTATTATTTATCACAGCAAATATTAGACTGTTGTAATAGGCATTACTGCAGTAATTTCAGTGCTATAAATGTATCAGATCATTCAACTTTCAACATTTTAAATTTGAAAATACCATAGGCACTGAATAGATTTTATTTTATTATTTTATTTTTCAGTTTGTAAACATTTTTTACTTGGTAAACAACACTACTTTCCTGAACATACAAATCCTGCCTCTTTCCTCAAGTTGCTCTGACAATGTAACCTGGATAGTCTTGATATTTGATGCTTATTTAGAGTTTCAAAATGACTGATTTATTCTTTTAGGAGTCTTGGTTAATTTGATTCTCCTTCTACTGCAAGCCTTTTAAATGATCCAAGGGTTGTAGCATTGAGCATGTACTGATACTTTGTTTTCACTAACAGCAGCAGAGATTTCAACTCAGTTTTGAACTGATGTTCAACAATCACACAGGGAGAAACACATTTCAGAGGAAGCAGAGATACCAGTTTCTCCACCAACAGTAGCCCCAGCAGATCAGATTGTAATGTGGCCGCATGTTTTCCTCAACTGCAAAACATCTTGTTCCACTGGTGCAATCACTCTTTCCTCCTGCCTGCAAAAAACACAGCTGAAATACTCAGTCACGTTCGGGCTGAGGGGTGTTTGGAGGGCATATTTGTAGGAAATCTCTAACTGCAGTGCAAGACAAGGCAGGTTGAGGCAAAGTGAGAACACCAAGAAGTACATCACAAGACATCAACGCCTCACATCACAAAATATCTTTCACCAAACATAAAAATGAAGATATAAAACAGCGCAAGAGTATCCAAGGGTGGAATTTACTTATAAGAAGGACTTAATACAAGCCTAAAAGATTGAGGATTGTGGTTATAAGTGAAAATAAAGATGTGTTTCAGTTACTAAATGGCTTTTCTGATGCATAATGACATTTGCTTTTTGTATCCCTCAACAGTTATGATGTTGCTCCCAGTGAACTTGCTGGTTGGCGTGCTGTGCCTGAGCCATGCCAGGAGTGTGTGGGGTATTGCCCGTCTGTTGGATGACACGGAGCTCCGCTCAGCTTTCTCAGTTGCACGCACAAACAGCATGGAAGGCGGGCCCAAGATGACAGTGACCTTCGACACAGTTTATGTCAACATTGGCAATGATTTTGACCCCAAGACTGGCTTGTTCCGCTGTCGTATCCCTGGGGCTTACTACTTCTCCTTCACAGTGGGAAAGTTTCCGCACAAGGACCTGTCTGTCATGCTGATGAAGAACAGAAACGAGGTGCAGGCCATTGTGTACGAGGAAAACTCTGGAGAGGAGAGGAAGGTGTGTTGACCAGCTGGAGGGGGAAATAGAAAATGAACTGTTAAAAGAAATATTACTTTAAAATTCTTAAAACCCAGCCTGAAGCAGAGCTAGGGCAGTTCATTTGAAATGGCAAAGATGTCTTTCCTCAATTAAAAAACCAAGAGTGTCAATATCCTATGGTATAAAGAAATACTCTGGCGCCTCACTCACAATGAACCAGACTGTCTCAATTGAAGGAAACCAGTCTGAAATCATACAGATAAAGTGAGCTCTATTTTAGGATGAATTTTACAAAGTATTGTGTGACTCAGCAACGCACCTCAGCTATATTACACTGCAATATAGCTCCTGCTGCTGAGGGTATGTATATGTTTGGGAAGGGGAATGAAAGCACAACAGAACATGAATGCAGAGCTGTGTGGAGTTCATGACTGGATAATGTGTTTGTGTCAGTGCCTGGATGTAAAACAGTTTCAGATATTACTCTGTAACCAGGGCAAATAATTCTATGCTACTCCTCAGGTGCAGAGCCAGAGTGCCATGCTGCAGCTGGAGTTTGGTGACACCGTCTGGCTTCGTCTCCATGGTGACCCTCGCTATGCGCTCTACAGCAACACGGGACACTACACCACCTTCAACGGATACCTCGTCTATCCTGACACGTATGACTATCAGACACACCACCAACAACAGCACCACCCTGCCTACAACTCTCAGCAGCCCCAGCAGGAGAACCTCCCTCTGTTCAACAGCAACCAGGACACACACCACACACTGCCAGGGCAGACCCGACCCACAGAGGAGAAGAGGCTGGAGCAAAGGGAGGAGTACGCAGAGGAGGAGGGGGAGGAAGAGGACGAAGAGGAGGACCAGCGCTCTGCCTTCTCAGTGGGGCGTACCCAGAGCATTGTGGGAGCAGACCAGGGAGGCATGCCTCAGCACCAGCCAGTCAGTTTCGACACAGCGTTTGTCAACATTGGGGAGGACTTCAATGTGACGGAGGGGGTGTTCACCTGCCGCATTCCCGGGGCCTACTACTTCTCCTTCAATGTGGGCAAGCTGCCCCACAAGACCCTGTCGGTCAAACTGATGAAGAACCGACTTGAAGTGCAAGCTATGATCTATGACGACAGCCAGGGCGAGAAGGCGCTGCAGAGTCAGAGCTTGATGCTTTCCCTGAAACCGGGAGACACTGTCTGGCTGTACTCCCACCAGAGAGATGGTTTTGGGGCCTACAGCAACCATGCCAAATACATCACCTTCACTGGCTTCCTGGTTTACCCTGATCTCCCCGCCACCATCAGCCAATCACAGGCAGACAAGAAACCCTAGCTGCAGCAAGTCGGGTAGGGATTGAACATTATGGGTGAGCAAGTTGAAGCCAGGAACTCATACAAGACGGAATCATCTCAGAATCCATAAACCGGGTTTTTGTAGTGTTTAGTTGGGTAGTTTGTGAGTTGTAAGCTGAAGCAGTTTTGGCACTGAATGTTGTTTTGTGGTTGACTTTGACGCTTCCTCTTTGTATGAATTCCTTGGTGAAGTCACAGGGACTCTGAACCGGGTGCAGAGCTTCGAACCACTTCAGTGAACAGCTCTTCGTAGTCCAGCTGAAGGCTACCCAGGGTTTGACTTCACACTCAAATCTACAATCCTCAGTAACAGTAATGTGAACATAAGTTTAATAGGTTGCCTCAAAAAGGTTCTGATGAAAAATTAACTCAACTCGCCCCCTTAGCAGTCCAAACTTTACTGAAGTCTGTAGGAAAACCAAACAAATGTATGTTAGCTTTGTAGTTCAGCCTTCTGCCCAGACGACTGAACTTGGCCATGTTTTTACAGTTCCAGATACAAAATTTCAATCAAATGTGTCCTAATAGCTTGTGCAGCAAAAATGTGTTTTGTAGCCAGACAATTGCACTGCATGTCCAAAAGTGCAATATGAACCTGTTTGTTTCCTGTGTTTTTCTCACTGACAATGCTTTGGTGTGCCTAGCTTTGACAAAGCTCCTCTGTTTCCCTGGACTTCCAGTTTTAACGAATGGGAAGAGTTTTTTGGTTTCAGTTTCTGCCTCAGCCCACCCTGCGGAACATGTTTCACCTGGGAAAGAAGACAAAAGATGAACATTTTATGTTTTTGGAGCTGTAAAAGATGGTACTATAAACTTCAATGGTTCAGAAGAAAGCTGAAAATGGAACTACGAGGGGAAACTCGCTGAGTATTTAGTGGTTCTATAAACATCAGTGGAGGTTTGACAGGGGATGAGTAGATAATGACTGAATTTTCATTTTGAGGTGAATCATTTCTCATCCTTCTCAGCAATGCAACGTTTTTTGTGTGTACTTAGAAATCCCCTTTCTTTATGTCTTGAAAGGCATGTGAAAATAATATGGACAGTTTGTTTTGTGTCAAAATGAGTCTTTCTTTTCTTCATTTTGGAGTGTCTCTCTCGCCCAATACTTGGCCACAACAGGAGTGAATAACAGGACAAAACTGACTCTGACCGAGTTTTGGAAAAAGCAGACTCCATATCCATCCTGTAGCCACTGCTGACCACATGCCACCCCTATGCCTGCAGGGATATGGACCATGATTTGATTTCTAATTCTAGCAGCGTTTAATTCATTTCTTCAGATGGCGACCACTGTGGAGAAAATTGAATTGCCTCTCCCGGGCCACTGTAATAAGCAGGTCTGTTTAATTTCACACTGCCGGGAGACAGATAATGCTGTTCAAATTATAATGAACCTTGACTTTTTGAAATCACCTTCTCTGTTTGAGAGGTGTCATTTGAAGTGATACTTCACTTTGATAGGACATTTACATTTTTTATTACTTTACTTGATGTGAATTTAGTAAAGCTCTAGCTGCACCAGTGGTCTAAAGTGTATTTTAAACAGCATAACAGCATAACAGTTTGTGGTTCACAAGGGTTGAGCTGCGACTTAAAAAATTGTCAGTAGTCAGGGAAAAAATTAAATTGCAGCAGGAAAGGACACAGATTAAAAAAAAAGGAATTCAGACTAGAGTTTGGATTTAAAACGTTTCTATTTGCTACATTACAGGGCTGTACAGACAGAAGAAAAATGTACAAAATGGCATAACAATTTAAAACAAAAGATCTACACTGAGTCATTGTTGTTAGTTTATAAATTCAAAATATGTTTTTGTGTCCTACTTTTTTGAAAAGGAGGTGAGTGAGTGTTTTCACTGGAGTGTAGGGACTCAATATTGATGGTGATCTAGTTCAGGAACCCACATAGGGGCATGCATGCAAAAATGTACAATGTTCCATTAAAAGAAAATAAAATATCAATGTTATCTTGTGGAAAATGATACCATATGCTGGTCAACACATTTCATCCAGACACTGCATTCAGACTCAGGCACTATGCACTAGGCCTGTAAGAAAACACAAAATTCAAATTAGATCCCCTGGTACATGTAATCTTCCCTAAATGCAGCAAAATACTAAAAAACACACAAAGGTGAAATCAGATTACGTTAAGTCAGAACTGAAAGAGTACTGCTGCCATGGGAAAAGGTGAATTTTCTTCCATGTAAGAAATGTCTCCCACCTGACAGTGATGCAATTGGCACCGGCAACTTCTTCGAAAACCAATAAGAGGGAGAGAGTGTCTGCCGTCACACTCTCCCCACGTCTCCTGTCCACCATAGTGTTACTAATGGACAATTTCCCATCTTTTATGGCTGGAATGACTTCTGAGGAAGTGACAACACTTTGAAATGCAATGCAGTTTTTCACTTTATGAAAATATACTGTGAGACAGCCACAGTACATAAAATAATATACTGTCTGTCACAGTACACTCCCCTGTGGTTTTTCCATTTCAGCCTCAGTAACTTGACTTGTGCATAGTGGTGGACTGGCACAGGCCATAAAGTGGACCAAATGGAGGCATGATTACTTTCGTTCTGCTATAAGGCAGAACTGACCCAATCCAGTAAGTAGCGGTCAGTCTGTGCAGCTGATCAGCGCTGAAGAGCTTGTGAAACACCTGGACAGAGGAGCTCATGATGTGTGGAGTGATTTGAGCAGAATTCATTGACGCACTCACAAACACTTGTGCCATGCATGCATATAATTGAGAATACAACAGAGTAAAAAATAGGTTACTTTCTACCATGATGGCTGAAGCGCTCCACAGACCCAGTCAATGCCTGTTACCATGTATTTCTCTTAAGTGAATATCTGTACAGTAATTGATATGTTGGATGTTTTTGATCTGTGCTCGTTTAATAATGCTGATGAAAGGATGATCATTGTATATTAGATACCTCTGTATGAGACAGACATGGGTCAAAATGTGGCACACACTTTCAGCAACTTCCCTGAAATTCACTGCATTTGCTTGGTACAGTAGATCCAAGTGCCAAACTGCTCACCGTCTATCACAGAAGCACAAAACCCGACTCACGTCATCCTGGTCGCCGTAATTGAATCCCAAAAACAGTTAAAACAATAATGGAAACACTTTGACCCATATCTGTTTTTAATAGTCTGGCTTATGCTGACTCTTGGAAATGTTTTGAATATTTCTTACATGTAAAATGAATGCTTCAATGACATGTTTGGCAAAATAAAAACTAAGAAATGTGAGTGCTGCATCTTTTATTGTTATGGCAGCACATCCTAGCAGGTTATTTCTATATTAAGTGCTCTCGGTCAGAACTTCTGAGCAAAGGGACAAAAGCAACCGCAGTCATGCTGCAAATTCCATCAGCATTTTCAATTTTGATTGTCTGTTCTTTGCTGCAAGCCATTTCCCCATCTGTGCAGACACAGCGGCACCTTCTGGACAAATGTGGTAGGGCAAATTTATAGCAGCCATTCATGCAAGGCTGGAAACATGTTTGTGATTTGATTTTAAGTCACATTTTAAGTTACACACACACACATACAGGGAGCCAGTGTGTGGCATCACACACACTGGCAATGATGGGAAGAATAGGACTGATCAAAAATACAAGATGTGCAGACTGAACAGGAGGATGTCATTTCTTCTCAGGGGCCTTGTCACCGGCCTCCAGTTTGGGCGCAGCGTCTTTGGGCTCTCTCTCTCTCACAGGTTCTGCCACCACGCGCTTCACCTCATCATCGTAACGCACCTGCCAAAGGAAACATGCCTCAGTTAGCCGTGTGCACGCCACTGTGCACTGAACTTCAGAGTAATCATCTAATTCAAGGACATTTTGGTGATTCTGTGGTCTTGTTTGGTAAGGACTTTTAAAACATCCATTTTCAAAAAATTTTAAAGCTTTATTTTATTTTTCATTTGTTAAGGCCCATGTGAGTCAGATCCATGTCAGCGAGGGGAAAAAACAATTATGAACCACAGCATTCAACAGAGCCCATGTCTAAAGCAACTGGGCACAGCTTGCATCATGTCTGTCTTGTTCATTTCCTGCCAATTCTATTACATTTATCTGGTGGACAAACAAAATGAATCACCCACATGGAGACCCAGAAGTGGAAACAAACAAACAAAAAAACATTCCTTCTTTAGTCAAAGCGCATGGCTCTGGCAGGGCGCACCTCAACGTATCCTGAGAGGGGGAAGTCCTTCCTGAACGGATGGCCCTCAAAGCCGTAGTCTGTCAAAATGCGCCTCAGGTCAGGATGGTTGGCAAAGAACACACCAAACACGTCCCACACCTGTATAAAAGCACACACACACACACACACACACACACACACACACACACACTTTTAGACAACAGAACCATTTGAAGGAAACAGAAAGTACATTGCAGGGTGACCGAGCGTTGTGAATGCAATAACATGCCATCACTCCATCAAACCTCCATTTTTCCTCCACTTAGCTTAGATAGAAGATAAACAGATTATTTCTTTGAGATATCCATTTAAAAAATGTGAAGATTTATTAGCTGCCAATGTATATTTGTTTGCTTTGAAACAGAAATACTATTTTCGACAGCTGGATTAATGACAGTAAACTGGAGGGCGTTTTTTTTTTGTTGTTGTTTGTTTGTTTCACACAGGGTTTCTTACAGTTTCAACAAGTTAGATTTGACTTCCTAAAGACATTTTTAAGAAAATTCTGAATGCAATTTAAGACCTATTTCATGGCCATACAGGCAAAAAATTAAGAAGGATATGAATGAGAATTGGAGTCCCAGAATTACTTGTAAAATTAATGAATTTCATCACTGAACTGAGCATTCAACCAGACATGACTGTTCACGTAAATGTGTATGCAAGAGTAGTGTGTGTGTTTACACAAGAACTAGGCTACATTCTTCTGAGCTCTCTCTGAGTGGAGACGCCACATTAGCCCACACACCACATCACTGCACACTAACTGGGTGTTCTCTGATAAATTTTGACTGGGCTACACAGTTTGCACTGGTGGTTACTGGTTCCATGTTGGTTTCATTTTGTAGTTTTGTTACCGTGTGATCAACACGAATTTTCCCCAAAAACACATGTAAAAACAGGACAGAAGTCAATGCAACTTTATAAAAATAACCCTAAATTCATTTTTTAAGACAATTAAGGCCTAAGATTCAGGTTACTGGATTTTCGACTAATAAAAAACTGTTTTAGGAATACATGTATGTTGCTTAGTAACTTTGTAAGCTATGCATAACTGATTGAGGAATGCATGCACATAGCCAACGTAACAGAATTTGGACCAATCTCATCACAGCCTTGCTCTTGTTGTGTTTGTGTTGGCCATATTCATCTACTAATGTAACACTGCTGCAGATCAATAGCAAGTTCAGTCCCATGGCTGAATTACATAAAACCTCCATCACCCTCACCCTCTCAGCTCAGGCCAGATATTGTATTAACATCCAGACCCAGAAGCAATATGGCAGCGCCTACACACTGCTGGCATTATGTAACACAAGTATTATATAGTGGGAAAGTTATTGCTTTATGGGGGAAGTTACAAGAATTAATAGGCCTGAGCTGATGGAGCAGGGGGGGTGGCGGTCGGGTCTCAGTGGCAGTCGGACTGAGTTTGCTACTGATCTGCTGTAGTGTTACATCTCTGCATTTTCTGCACCTTAACCCTTGTATGACCCCTGGACATTTTTGTCCATTTCCAAAATTCAAAACTCCCTCACAGACCATCCTCACCAGAGTTGATTTTTGGTGAGGGGGTGTCATTTTGGGTGAAATTTCAAAATCTCAACTTTCAAAATCTCTCAGCACAAAAATCCATTATTTGACCCTGTAATGCATTTTAACCTATCCATGACTCTTCATGGACAAAAATGTCCATTTTCTAGAAAGTGACCAACAAAAGGTCAAAGGGGGTGACTCAAAATAATGCACAAAAAAATCACACCAGAGCATCCTGGATATAAGGATGAACCTCTTCCTCGACATTACTGCCGGGAACATGTCTCTGCCATCTTTTCCTCAAAGGCTAAGGATGTTTTCTCCACGAGACTTGTAGACACCAGCCAACAGGAGAAGACCGAAATAGGCCTGCATCTCCAGTTTGTCTACTGGTGTCTATGTTGGCATGACCCTTTGGCCCTATGAAACAGTACCAAAATTTCAAATGTCATATTGCAGTCATCAGTATTATCACGGTATTGTTAAATTATAAAACTGAAAATGCTATCTAAGAAGTGTAGTAGTTTTAACTTACCTTCTTCTTTTTCTCCTTCTTCGTCCTCATCCTCTTCCTCAGCTCCTTGGCCCAGCACCCACTCCTGATCCAGCACATCATCCGAATCTGAGGAGTCTTGGTCAGAGACAAGCACACTCCCCCGTGTGACCTTTTGGTGGTCACTTTCTAGAAAATGGACATTTTTGTCCACTTGAAGGGTCATGGATGTAACTTTTTTGAAGGGTAACTCAAGGGTTAATGAAATGCATGGATAGTCAATGGGAGAGTGGACAGGGCAAAACTTTTCTCTACTCAGAAGAATGGAGGGAATCACCAACTGTAGCAGAAGTACATGAAACTTGTTGAGGGAAAGTGGAACCAAAGATGGTTAGTGATAAATATCATTTTTCATAACTGTCTCCATATCTGGTGAAAATCACCGACTGAAAACTGCAAGAGGAGTTTTCCTTTACTTCCTTGTTCAGAGTCAAGTATGATCCTACATGTTAACCACCAGACTCCCTGAGGAAAATGCACGCCACAAGTAGGACTGGGCGATATGGCCAAAACATTATTATTATTATTTTTTTTTAAACATTTTATGATTTCAATCTGGATTGTACTTGTTTTCCACTAACCACTACTACTAATTGATGGGAGTCTTTGGGGGCATGATCATGTGACTGGTGATGTGTTTAAGGACACACATGTGTGAACTGGGCTTGTTTGACAGACCTGTGCTGTGCTCCACCTGCGCACACATCAGCATGCCTAACCTGATATTTTTTCATGTCTGTGGGAAAATACTCACAGCTCACTGTACTTCTACACTTTGGAAAGTAATTTTATATTCTCCATCCTCTTGTTTCTTTCCCCAGCGACTTTGTGCATCACAGTAGTCACGTTTATTTGTTCAAGAGTTTTCTCAGCCACTTTAGGTGAGCCTATGAGGCCAGCACCTCTCAATGCTAACGCCAGTTTGCATGGAGCCTGTCAGCATGTAGGATCGTCACTGGCTGCTGCTTGTTGTTTCAGATCATAACGAGTGTTTTTCAGCTTGACAGCATCAACAGATAAATGAAAGTACACAGAATGGATGTATGCGTGCTCGGTAGTGTCGATTATCACCAGGTAAGATGGTGCCAACCCTCTTTCCTCTTGTTTTCCAGTCGCTAATCGGAGCTCATGTCTCGTCCAGCAGCAAGCGAGGTTGGAAAGCACCGAGAGCAAACGTGAGTAGAGAGCGGTGCTGCACCGCCGTGTGTGTCAAAGTGATGGAGGTTTTCCCTCTGAAGTGCTAGAAGCAGACTGGTGTTTGGTTTCACTGTTTAACCCTCATTTGTCCTGTGCCCTCCCTGCAGCCACAGTCCGGCCCAAGGATGCTGTCAGTCACAATCAGCTGGCAGCATTTGGGGAGTATGTGGCCGAGATGATGCCCAAGTACATCCAGCAGGTCCAGGTCAGAGCAGGTTCAGTGTTGGGCTGAAGAGCTGCACCCAACTGGCGTGTGCTCTGTAATGTTGGACAAAACAGTGGCAGTGAAATGTTTTTGCATGCACACACAGCTCTTTGGGACTTAGTCATGTAAACATACTTGGCTTAGAATAACTTGGGTGATCTGAACCTCATGATTATGAGAAGCCTCAGTGAGATGGTGTGCAATTCTTTTGCCATTCGTCGTGCTTTAGGGAAGTACTGTGTGCACTATTAAGGCAGCTCAAAGTCCTACGCAGAGAAAATTTAGTGTGCAGTTGTACACCAGACAGTACGACAGAAGTCACACAGACATCATGCTTGTACAAAGCACCAGCACACGAGTTGAGCTAATACACGTCAATATGTAGATTACAGTAGGGATGTGCAACATGTACAGAATCATATATCACAACATTTTTGACTAAATACCTCAATATTGATATTGTGACATTATTGTAGGGACGACTGCGTGTGCTTTCATAAGACATTTACAAACAAGAGAATTATGATAAACAGTCATTAGTATTTTGAATATGATGACCAAGCAAGTGAGACAAATAATAATAGAACAGCTGTAACAGTCTAATAAGTTCAGAAAATTGCAATTCTCTACTGTAAATCAGCCGTTAAAACCAGAAAAACCATCACTTGTGCCATAATGCGATATTGCGATATTTGAAATCCCAGACAATATGTAGTTTCATATCACAATATCGATAAGATATTGATATATTGCCCAGCCCTTGGGTATGTAGGGTACAATCAAAGAGTAGGTGTGTGTGCAATAGTTTTATGGCACGATGTGCCTTAAAACCTACTTGTTGATTATCCTGCATAGACCACGGTCATATACAAACAATATGTCGGAAAGAAGAAAAAACTATATTAAAAAAAACTGATTGGTGTGTTTTCCTTCCCGGTGTGTGCTGACACAGTTGATAACGAGTAGGCTTTGACAGCTGTGCTTTTTAATGTTGCTGTGGTTACATGTTGAGATATTTATGCCAAATATCTCAATAGAGATGCGATTATATGATATGACTATGGATTCACTCTTATTTGAAATTTTAATTGTAGCAACAGTGAAAATTGAGCACTCTTCAAAAAACAACATAATAAAAAAAATGGTTGTAGAAAATGCACTTACAAAAAAAAAATGCAGTTTTATTGATCAGAACAGACCAATCACTCGCTTACGCTGCATTAAGATAAATTTTGAAAAATTAATCAAACATTTTGCTGCTTCAACACAATAATTGAACAATATTTTAATTGTAGCAACAGTGAAAATTGAGCACTCTTCAAAAACAGCATAATAATACATAATGGATGTAGAAAATTCAGTTACTTCACAAATTATTTTATTGATCAGAGCAGACTGTCTCACTGTCTCAGGCTAACTCTAAATTTCATGTAGTCCATATGGTTTCCTTTTGAGATACTAATATCTCACATGTTCACATCTATAGAGTGATACGATAACGATACATTGTTCAGCCCTGAGCCAGACCGTGGTGTAAAGTAGAAAATCACACACTCAGTTGTTTGTCTGCAGCAACAGATCTATCTACATGAACTTAGTGGCATATAATTTAATTGGCTGGTAGGTAGGACTGGGTAATATATTGATGTTATATCGATGGTGATATAAGACTAGATATCATCTAGGATTTTGGATATTGTAATATTGTGATGTGGCATAAGTGATGTCTTGTTATTTGTCCTCTACCTGCTTGGTCATCACATCCACATTACTAATGATTTTGTAACCAAAAAATCTCACAGCATAAATATTTTGTGAAAGCACCAATAGCCATCCTTACAATATTGTCAAAATAATAATATTGATGTATTCGGTGAAAAATATTGTGATATTTGATTTTGTCCATATTGCTCAGCCCTGCTGGTAGGTCTGTACCAGTGATGATGTGAATTTTCTAAAATGAACACATTTGACTCTCTAGACATGTTTCCATTATTCCTTTCTGTTATTTGTCTTGTCATGAATGCTCTCACAACAAATAGTTTCCTGCTAGCCCTGCAAGTCTCCCATCTTTTTCATGCTGTTGTTAAAATTACATTTTCAAACCCTAACTCTGTGATTCTGTGGATGGTTGCTGCAAAACAAAAAATAAGTGCTGGACTGTTTTAGAAACAGGGTGTCGATGAATCCTTAAACAGTCCGAAAATGAAATTTTAAAAAATATTGAAATTTAAGGTCTCTAAGAAGTATTTAAATGTCTTAACCAGTTAGAGGTCTTTTCCCCAGGTGGTTGTGCTGCATGTGCATTTTTTATTTTAGTATAAAACAAGCTTAGTAGTACAGTATGCATCTCATCTGCTTTACTAAACCCAACTTCATCAGTTAATTTAGTGCTATCATTTTTGTGATACTGCCAGTTTAGTTTCAGAACTTTCATTTCATTTTCTGTTCGATCAGAAATAGGCTGTTTTTGCACCTTTGTTTCCATATTTAGATCTTTGAATCAGTCTTAAATTCAATTCTAGGCAGCATTAAAAGGCTTTCTGAAACCTTGAGATGCTCTGAAAAGGTATAAATGGTGTGTGTGTGTGTGTGTGTGTGTGCGTGCGTGCGTGCGTGCGTGCGTGCGTGCACAGGTTACTTGTTACAATGAGCTGGAGGTGATGATCCATCCTGACGGGGTGATCCCTGTGCTGACCTTCTTGAGGGACCACACCAACGCTCAATTCGGGAACATGATCGACCTTACTGCTGTCGACATCCCCACACGGCAGAATCGCTTTGAGGTAGGAGCCAGGCTGCTCAGCCACACACACACACACACACACACACACACAGCAGAGCCATCCATTAAGCACATACACAAGCATTTCAGAGCAGCTTTGAAGTGGCACAGCTGATCCACAAACACAGTCACATCTCAGACGTGTTCACCAGAGAATGGAGCAAACAACGCAGAGACAGTTTGTCATGAGGAGACGGTTTTGTCAAACCTGCCAACCTGTGAGCTTTCTGTGCTCTGAGGAGGCCTTTGTTCATTTAATGCAAAATTCACTCTTGGGTATATTTTTGTTGTTTTTTAGTAAAACGAGTTGACACAGTTAACAGTTTTATTCTTTAATCAGCAAAAGAAGGATAGGAGATAAAAAGTAAATGAATCTCTGGCAGCTTCAGCTGTAGGCCGGGGTGGGTGCACATGTGCGTACAACTGCTAAGTCTAAGCAGAGATGCTTGAATATAGGAATCTTTTGGGAGCAAAGGTTATTATTAAAGTCTGTATTTCTCTATGGCCACATTTAGAAAAATGCATGCATGGCCTCCCATTTTCCATTTATTCTCTTATCATTGATTCCAGGGAATCCTTTATTGCTCAACGATTTGGTTATTGTATTTCAACTCAACCTACTAAGCAAGGATGACGTACAAATTAATTTCACCACCAGCTGACACCTTAATCCCTCTTACTCCACATATTTATATATAAAATAAAGTGTGAATGCCCCCTTCAGCACTTCATCAGCTACATATCATCACTTGCTGTGTTTTGAAAGCAGGAGCGTGCTCCAGCTTTGCTCCGAGCAGATGGTAGCAAACGTTGACTAAGTGAAGTTAAGCTCTCTGCCAGGAAAAAAAAAAAAAATGTTGTGCCTGTTTGACTCTCTGCATTCACCACCGTTTACGTTAATTAAAGAAATCAAATGTCAAATGACATTTGTTTGGACTTTGATCAGGAAGCAGTGACGAGAGAGGCAGATGTATGACATGCACAGCAATACACAAAGGTTTTCTGAATCCACGAGCCAGAAAACAAAAACAATATTTAGGACATATTTTATGAAACTTTGCAGCAGTAATGTATGAGGAAACAGCCTGTTTCTGCATCATGGTTTCTTATTTCATATTTATGTCTCCTTTTACAAAAGAATTTAGGCTGATTAATGATGAAGTGCTAATAATTGTTTTTTTTTTTTTTTTTGTGTGTGTGTGTGTGTGTGTGTGTTTTGTTTTGGCAAAATCATTATTGCTAGTTACAAAGCTAAGCTAGCAAAGCAAAGCTAAAATTAGCCAAAAAATAATAATCTTTCCTGTAATGTAATTTTAAATATATAACAATAATTAGTGCCTCGGGGCCGCACCGAGCCACTATTGTCCCTATTATAGCAAAGCTATAGGGGACAATAGTGAATTTAATAATGACTAAGGTCATGGGGCAAAGCCCTGAGTCATTATTGTTATCCTGTGTGTTTCTTATTCTTCTAATTTCGACTTCCTTTTCTGTAAAATTTCGGTTCGCTACTCCTCCCACAGTTTCGAAAAAACCTATGACATTATTGAAAATGTCCCATCCACAATGAATGGCGCACATTTCGCAAGGCCCGTATGCCTACACCATCGAGAATACCTCGACACAGTCAGTGGACGAAATGTGCAGCTTGGTCAGATCTCCTAGCCAGCAAATTTTGGTTGCAATCGCAGTTACAACATAAAAAAGATTTACATAAAATGATTTCAAAAACATAAAAAGATTTCAAAAAATCCCATAGGAAATGAATGGGGACTTTGAAGCAACATATCTCGGTCATACGGTCACGCAGAAACGTGAATCAAACTTTAAAAAGGTGACATTGACCAGGACTATTTTTGGTGTAAGGGATATTTTCAAACAATTTACCGTTTTTTTTTTTTTTTATAAAATCACAGTTTAAAGTTTGACACATTTTCCCGCCTCTTTTTCAGTTTTCAATGTGTGTGTATGTGGAAGTCGTTAAGCAGCTAGAGTGGGGCTCTAACTGACAGATACCTCTTTTCCTTAGCACCAGTTCTTTGTTTTTACACCGCCCAAGCTTGGGCCAAACTGGTTCCAAATCAGTTCCAGGCAAGCACGAACCGATGACACGACCCACCACGTCATTGGTGGGCGGGGTTACAGACCCAAACGGGAACACAAGCAGTATTTGCATTGCTACGTCCATTTGTCGTCGATGTTGGTTATTGTGATTGTGATTCCGAGCGAGCGTCTCGCACATCACGTTTTCCGCTGACGTAGTGGCTCTGACTTGGCTCCGGTTGGCTCTTGGCCGGTGGAAAAGCAAACCGGTTCTTTGTTGGAACTAGTTAAGCACCGGCTCTAGCACCAGCACTGAACTAGCACCAGGTTCTTTTTGGTGGAAAAGGGGCAAGAGTGGGGAGCTGGGGTGAGGATTATCCAAAAACAAAAAAAAAAGTAAATCGCCCTCACGGGCACATAGTGTGAAGCACGCACGTCATTTTTTCCAAAGTGGTAGAGATTTATGTCCTCTCTCACACGATGCATCTACTTTTACCGTGAGACCAACAGAATTTGAATGGCGAGCCTCTAAAGACAACATGCCCCTTGGTTTTTTCTCCAATAGGCTTCAATGTTATTTTTCAGAAGAACAGAGCCGTATGGGGTGCCGAATGTAAAAATTCGATCACCATTTTATCGACAACATATTTAAAACATTTAGCTCACTTTCCTCACATTTAGCTCATTTTTCTTTCATTTGAGACAAAAATTCATGTAAAACAGCATGTTCTATAATTGTTAAAAAAATGTGTACACATGAAAAATAAATATAAATCTAAATGTTAAATGTAAATCTAAATGTTAAATGTAAATGTTAAATGTTAAATGTAAATCTAAATGTTAAATCTAAATCTAAATGTTAAATGTAAATGTAAATGTTAAATCAGTCGCCAAGTGTAAAGCTAAATATTTAGAAATTATGCAAATTGGGCAGGTCAGCGCCTGTCGTCCACGCCCCTGGCAGTAGCCTCAGATCATGTGGCCCCGCCCACACCACCGACTGTGGCTCAGTGGGTGAGGCGAGGTGTAGAGGCAGAGACATGGCGTTTCCAACAGAGGAGCTCGAGAGGGCCGTTGTGGCCGGTGTGCGGGCTGCACTTCAGGGAATAATTCCACGGGTGCAGTCCACACAACAAACGGTAAGTGAAGCAGTTGAATTTTAACTTATTAACTAATAGGGCTTGGCAACCGACGTCACTGCGCAATGCATTCTGGGACGTAAACAATAGCGCGCCGCCATTTTGTGTGGCCAGAGCAAGAGAAAAACAGAGCCAACAAGACACAGTAGCCTATTGAAAACTTTTTCAAAACTTGTTGTAAACGATGTTGAAAAGTAGATTAAAGGAAACAAACGTACCATACAGAGACAAACTTCTGCCGAACTCAATTAAACGGTACACAGAAAAGATCTCGTTAATCGATCATTTGGATCCTTACGAGGTGCCTGCGACAAACTGGAGTCGAAACCCCGACGCCTTACCCCCTTTGACCTTTCCTGATATTTTTGTGTACCTAGTCTGTGGCGTCAGTGCATACACAGAAGATCAATTTAGGAATTATAAATCCATGGAAGCCCATGTACAGTTCACCAACGGCTGGGTCCATGATTTGGAGGTCTGCAAACCACCAAGCTGTGAGAACAGTGTCGTTCGCACTAAGGTGTGTATCATCTTGCTTACCTACCTGTGATTAGTGAGACATACATTATTAGGCTACTACACAACATGTAACCATATTATGCCCTGGTGTTATAATTTGCCGTATAGTTCAATGTTTCTTGCATTATCCAATGTATTACATAGTTCAGGGCAGCTTGAGCCGCTAAGCAGAGGATAGACACAACAGGAGCCAGATGGACTTTCTCTATCTTGTTATTTAGGTCTGTTGCATTAGATACACGCCCAGTCAACATTCACACACATAGCATAGCACATTCCAGAAATAAGGCATGGACAGTGGTTGGCCTGTCCATGTCCGGTGTTACGGATTAACTGGTTTCCGTGTTAACTGGTGACCTTTGTTTGTAAACGTCGGGCGTTTCTCGTGGCAACAGCAGAAGGGTGTACTACGAAGCAGGTTCAGTGGGTTAGCGAGGTATGTTGAGTCTAAAGCCAGGCTTTCCTGTATCACGAAGGTGGCTCTCTTTTAACCCGGCTAGATCATCATGGTAACTTATGCTTAACTCATAACCTGGTCCCGACCAGGTTATGAGTTAAGTTTAATCCCGCCCGGATATAAAAGCGGCGCTATCTCACCCAGGTGAAATCACGAAAAGTAATTTTGTCCGGTGTTTGGTGGCACATATGCACAATGCAGGTATACTATTAGTGGTGCACAGACTTCACGTTTGTTAGAAATATTCCGTTGTATCACAGACTTTGTTATAGTAGGCTACTTTTTTAAAGGAAGCCCCTTATAACGGTGACTGTCACGGCATCCGAATGTGATGATTGGACGGGAGCAGCCAGTGGTGATTCAAACGCACTCCAAACGCCAAATGAGCAAACAAACATCAACCGAAATGGCTCCATAATTCAAGTTAAACTTCAAATGTAACGAACAATTATCTGAAACTACTGACAAGGAGCTCTAAGCAGCGGAAATAGTGGTCAAAATTGTCATGTAACCATGGTAACCACCGCCTGCTCCGTCCGACACTGCTAGACTCACCCACACACACCTTCAGTCACCTGACTTAACCTCAGGCTTTACCTCCAATTCCGAGGCAACACTCCCATAAAGCTACTGAAGTTACATATTTCTAAACTAAAATTCATAATACTGAATGAATATTGCAGCAGTTATTTAAAATGGCTATAACAGTGACAGAATCCCCCTTTGTGCTTCCTTTGAAATTAATCGCCAGCTCTCCTCTCTCGTCTTATTTGCGGCCACAGTGTTGCTCTTAGCATTAATTTTATTTTTGAAATGTTCATAGCTTTCCATGAGGACAAGCTGCTCCTCTTGTGTGAAATCTGCAGCCCGTGAACGGTCCATTTTTCACGGAAGTAGAATCATATGACGCCAAAACGCCCCCTTTTCTGTGAACGCGCACAGAGCACAAAGCTGACAGCCGGACTGAACAAACCTTGATGAGAACCACCGTCGTGATACCACTTAACTTTGACTGGAGCTTTAGGTTTTGTTGAGCCTGATAGTGAACACAAAGCCTGGGTATGTTGAGCCTCCTTCGTAGTACAGCCCTCAGATGTTCTAATCACGGCAAGGGGACGCAGCTGAAGTATACAAGACCTGGAGGAGGCCGTGTTGTTGTAATTGTCTGACATGTATTGCATTGTCAGACAAAACCCGCAACAGGTACGATAGCCTAGTGGTCTAATTAAATGACTTACAACAATTCTTTTAAGTTTCACACCCGGTATCGAACCCCGGGTGGATAATTTTTTATCCACCCGGTCCAACCTCTGTATGGGGTAGGCCCAGCACAAGAACATAAATGTGTATCATTTCCTGATATCGGGCTCTTTCTGACTGAGGTCGTGCGACAGCTCTGTCACACTGAGACCAGCGCTGCCTTGCTTTATATGTGACCATAATAAATATTGCATCAGAAAATTGAAGACTGACTGCGGTCTGTTCCTGGGCTTTCAACAAAAGAATCGGGAGCTAACACTGGGTTTCCGTTATCCAGTAATTACCGGACTTTATTTATTTATTTTAGAAGTTACGCACGTGAGTCAGTTGACAGCACTCATTTTATTTGATATAGCCTACTTTTAAATAAAAAGATTACACTATAAATTGACATGCCCTGATATCATTCTTATATAGCCTGAATATAATTTTAAGCTCAATAAATTCAGATAATATTTGACCGGAATTTCAAACATTTGTCCGGTAAATTGAAAACCTGCCGGTCACATTGTCTGGTGCCAATTTTTTCTAGCAGAAACCCTGATTAGGCCTATACTTGTCCCCACTGCTCTTTCCAATTACTGTTGTTATCTATGTACACAGGTCATGCACTCGCAGCGGTTGAACGAGCCTCCTCTAAAGCCCTGGGTCATTGTGAGCAGTCGTGGGAAGGTTCAGTGTGCACACTGTACCTGCATGGCAGGGATAGCAGAGACCTGTACCCATGTAGGTGCTCTCCTATTTAAATTGGAGGCAACAGTTCGGATTCGTGGCACAAAGACTGTCACTGATGTGCCAGCATACTGGGTTTTGCCCAGCAACGTCACCAAGGTTCTACCAGAGGTGGGGTATAAGATTGACTACACCTCCTCAGCTGCTCAAAGGAAGACATTGAACCAGCGAATAAATGAGCCCACCACAGCGCCAGCCATAAGGAGTCGGGCACAGAAACGGAAAACTCCCCCTGGTAAACTTGAGGATTTAACACCACTTCTTGAGACGCTGCTGCACCACAGCAAGGCCGTTGGTTTGTCAGGTATGGAGAAATACTATGCACACTACACACAACACACAGCTGCTGCGCCGTCCTCTGGTTTACCTCCATGCCTGGCAAAATCCCTGTTTGATGACAGCATAGATGCCACTGACCTGTCTGTTGTTCTGCTGGCCTGTGAGAAGCACATGGATGCTGTAAGTGTGACTGATGAGCAGGCAGTAGCTATAGAGAAGTACACCAGGCAACAACATCAGTCGTCTGCATGGTATGATTTCAGAAGCGGAAGAATTACAGCATCAAAAATGCATGCTGTATGTGCCACGTCTCTGGAGAGGCCAGCCCGCACAGTTTTGATGCAGGTGTGTTACCCCCACACACAGCGCACAATATCAACTGTCCAAACCAGATGGGGCATCAGTCATGAGGGGGATGCTAGAAAGGCCTACCTGGAATCCATATCTGCATCTCACACAAATCCCAAAGTCGAACTGTGTGGCTTCATGATTAACAGCAAATTCCCTGAAATCGGAGCATCACCAGATGGCCTTACTATGTGTGAATGTTGTGGGAAGGGCTGTCTGGAAGTGAAATGTCCTTTCAAGTATCGGTCCTGCAGCATTCAGCAGGCATTGGATATGAAGGACAAAGACTTTTGTCTCCAGTGGTCCTCAAATGACCTTCAGTTGAAAAGAGACCACCGCTTCTACACACAGATCCAGACACAGATTTTTGTCACCCAGTCAAATCACTGTGATCTTGTTGTCTGGACTGAAAATGATTTTGCTGTGGTGTGTGTCTCTCCAGACCAGGAGTTCTGGGAACCTCATCTGCAGAAAGCACAAGAATTCTTCAAGAAAGTGTGCCTCCCAGAACTTGTTGCTAAATACTACTCCAAGGATACAGCCCCATGTTCCAAGTGAAAAAAGAGCAGTAGCAAAGAAGTGGCCCTTGTTTATGAGAGAAAGCAGTAATTATTGCACTTTGGCCTACTACTGTATGTGTGTGTGTATGTCTGTGAATATTCTCAGTAATACGGGTAATGATGCATGTGTGTGGAAGGTCCATCATCAGAGGTATGATACTGCAACAGGTAACACACACACACACACACACACACACACACACACACACACACACACACACACGTGTGTAGAGTGGAGCAAGGTCAACTTGACTTTTATCATAGATTTCAGAAAACATTTTGCTTCTCCAAGAGGCTTCTTCAGTTCTGGTTGCCTGGCAAGAACTCCCAGGTATTTTAACCTCTGTGGGGTCGTTGTTAGGGTTGTCAATACCACTGGGTGACAGTGCTCCTGGGTGTTAGCGATCATCGTCGAGAGTCATTAGGGTCACCGGTTGTCAGTGTGGTCGATCCTTGCCCCATGAGGTCAGAGGTGATGGGTGTTTCGATCTCCTGGGGAGAGATGAGAGGACCGTGTTGAAGATGGGGGATAGGTGGTGTCTGAGGCCCCCTCCTCTGTTGAGTGATGGCTTCTCTACTTTCACACACATGGCCTCTGTCACTCCTCTTTCAAACCACCTGTCCTCCTTGTCCAGAATGTGTACATTGTGGCGTTCAGAAGTGTGCCCCTTGTCTTTCAGATGTAGGTACACTGCAGAGTCCTGGGCTGAGGAGTTGGCCCTCCTGTGTTGGGCCATGCGTCTGTAAAGTGGTTGCTTGGTTTCTCCAGTGTATAATTCTTAGGGCTGTAGTCTGTTAGTCGACTGGTCGATTTATTGGTCGATACGTTTTTGGGCCTGGTTTTCCGAATATTTGCTTAATTAAGAACGTTTAATGAACATTTAGTCCTCTACCATGTCAAAAACGTCGTCAGTGTGGCAGCATTTTACCAAAATAGATGGAGAAGAAGGCAAATGCAAACTTTGCAAACAACAGTTTGCATATCACAGATCAGAGACTAACATGGCGTATCACCTAAAAACGGTAAGCTAACATGTCTGCGTTAGGTTGCTCTGTCGTATATAAACAAATCAGAATTGGCATATTTCAAAGTTCTAGTCTAATAATTGTTTTATAACTGCAGGTGCACACACTCGCGACAACGGAAGCTTCCCCCAAATACACCACCACCACGCTTGATGTTAAGCCTCCTCTATCATCCAAACACAAAAATGATATCACGCAGGGCATTGTCGATTTTATTGCACCGGGCAAGTCAGCCTGAGCCAGAGGCTGGAATAATAGTGGAAGGTCCTGTCAATTATTATAACACATGACAAAAACAGTTGTCTAAATTATGTTGCATATACCTCAACAGTTCTTGTGCTGACGTCACTAGACATAGTACATGACACAGTACTATTTTCAGAAATCATAGACCATGATATTTCGTAGGTGCACATGATGCAGTGCTGTCAGAGCCGACCGACTTGAGTGTGTCATTCAGTGCAAAATAATTAGGTCAAAAACGATTTAATATACTGCACATACTAGTTTTTGTTTATTTACATTCATTTAGGCGGACAAGGCTACCAAGTGGGCTACTGCCTAGTTAATTAATCTAAAAACAGTAGTAGTAATAGTAGTTTTGTTTTTTGTATTCCCGCCGCCCCTCAATTAGTTGACTTTTGGTCAAAATTTCAGGACTTTAGTCAACCAAGATTTTCTTTCGTTGGCTACAGCCCTAATAATTCTGTGCATTCTTCACTGCATTGGACTGCATGCACCAGAGGCCTGTACCATAAAGGATAATTTAATATTTTAATATTTAATATAATTTTTGTATTTTTTATATTTTGATAATTTAATATTTATTTGATATTTAATTTAATAATATACTATTTAATATTTTCATGATAAGAGCTCAGCAGGTAGAAAAGGCCCACCTACTGACCAATCAGTTCTCTTGGAAAATGGCCTGCCCATTTGATGAGAACTCAGTATATCTAGGAGCACAACTTGTGCACCTTTTTTTCCAAGTTAGACTGAGTATTTTTTCCCCTTTCTTCTTCTTCTTTTATAAAATTAATACATTTTACGTAGACTTCTTATTTTAATTCTGTTTGTTTTTCTCTCACATTTTTTTCAAGTTCGAAGAGAAGAGGAAGAAGGAATTCTTCTTGTTTTTTGTTTTTTTTTTTTACTCATGACTACACTGTCCAACCAGAAATTGATTTTGTAGACTGATGTAGTGATTTTTAAAAAGTATTTTTGAAAATAAATGAGGGGAATTTAATTCAGAGGGTTAAATAAAAGTCTGATAAAATACACGCCAGCCTCTGGGCTCCTTTAGGTTTCCATTAGTTTGCTCATATTTAGTATTTAGGGGGTCTGCCCTTGCTTTATGGTACCGAAAATCCGGATTGCGGATGTCTGGTTAAGTGAAGCCAGATAACTAAGAGAAACCCCGGGTATGTTAATTCAGCGTTATGGTACAGGCCCCAGGTTGCTTCTCTTTTGTTTTGGTGTGCAGTCTGTCAGGTGGACCAATTTCTGCCTTAGTGTGTTGCTGGGTTTGAAAAACACAGGGATGCGGTGTTTGTTGAAAAAGTTTCTCCGGTAGTCCAGCCACATAAAGCATGACAACGTTGTTTCCTTTTCCTCCTCTTTTTCTGGGACTGTGCACAGTCCCAGAAAAAAAGAGAAGAAAACCTGATATCCTAACTGGACCTTTGTCTTAGCCAAGACGCAACAACATTGTCATGCCTTATGTGGCTGGAGTATTGGAGAAACTCCGCATCCCTGTGTTTTTCAAACCCAGCAACACACTAAGGCAGAAATTGGTCCACCCGACAGACTGCACACCAAAACAAAAGAGAAGCAACCTGATGTTTGCAGTCCAATGCAGCAAGGAATGCACAGAATTATACACTGGGGAAACCTAGGTGACCCTAATGACTCTCGACGATGATCGCTAACACCCAGGAGCACTGTCATCCAGTGGTATTGACAACCCTAACAACGACCCCACAGAGGTTAAAATACCTGGGAGTTCTTGCCAGGCAACCAGAACTGAAGAAGCCTCTTGGAGAAGAAAAGTCCCATTGACCTTGCTCCACTCTACACACGTGTGTGTGTGTGTGTGTGTGTGTTACCTGTTGCAGTATCATACCTCTGGTGACACTCACTCCCTCCCTCACTCCATTCAACAAGCACACGTTTCCTCTGGCCTTACAACAACACTTGGACACATGTTAACTAAAATACAACAAACATTCACTATTTTATCCAGAAGGGTAACCTCTTCATCCTCACAGGGAAGCAACAAACTTATTGGTATTCTCTTATGTAATAGTGTATACTTATTGTGCAAGCTACCTATTACCCTTTCTACATGTATCCTCAGGTGTGCTATAGCATGGGTCGCTTTGATGTCCTTGGCATCCATCCAACTGATGGACCTTCCACAGAGCAGCAGGGAGAGCAGTGTGTGTGTGTGCGTGTGCGTGTGTAGTGGGGTTGGAACAAGGGAACTTTGTGGCCTGTGGCTTATATGATTTGTACCATTATACTGTGTTCTGTGTTGACTTTGTTCTTATACTGTTGCCATTCATGGCCTTCTGGTTTACACTTACCGTTATGCCCTGTGGCCAATTTTAAATGGCAAAATCTAGTTTATTGTGTCATGTTGTCACATTAAAAATGTGCGAAAGATGCTGTAGTGGCAGATCAAGTCTTAGTCGTATGAGTGTGAGTAAAACCATTTGAAACTGAGTCAACTTTTTTGCAACTGGCAGGAGGGACTGTACAGCAGTAAACATTGAGAACAAAATAGCAAAACAAGGCAGTCCTGTATAATATCGTACCTTCTCTGTATTATCTTTGAAAAACTCCTCATCCATCTTAAGCTTGTTTAACTCGGACCGAAGCTCCCTATTTTCCTGCAGAAGACGGGTTATTTCGGCACTGCTTTGTTCACAGAACTGGCATTCTGCTCTTAGCCTCTTAGTAGCTGGTTCATCGGTTTCTGTCTGCGGGCATGTCGGTCTAACGCTGTGGCTGTGACCTCAGAGTGACCTCAGAGTGACCCAAGTGGAGGGTTGGAGCCCAGTCTGGATGAGCCTCATACATCTCATATGCTGGTTTGTCACTTAGGGTACACTTTATTTGTTGTCACTGTTCAGGGTAAATATTGTAACACTCAAGCACAGAAGGTCTTTTAAATAGTTTTTTGAAATTTTTTTTTTTTTACTTGACTCAATATATTATCATTGCTTTCTATGCACTAAAGCCAGTTTTAAAAGGCAAAATCTTTATGTCATGTTGGCACTTTGTTATTTACTGTTACTACTCAGGTTAAATGTGACACAGATCTTTTACAAGAGTTTTTAATAATTTTTTTTTACTTGAATCAATATATTATCATTGCTTTCTATGCACTAAAGCCAGTTTTAAAAGGCAAAATCTTTATGTCATGTTGGCACTTTGTTATTTACTGTTACTACTCAGGTTAAATGTGACACAGATCTTTTACAAGAGTTTTTAATAATTTTTTTTACTTGAATCAATATATTATCATTGCTTTCTATGCACTAAAGCCAGTTTTAAAAGGCAAAATCTTTATGTCATGTTGGCACTTTGTTATTTACTGTTACTACTCAGGTTAAATGTGACACAGATCTTTTACAAGAGTTTTTAATAAGTTTTTTACTTGATTCAAAGAGTATTAGCATGTTACTTGAAATACTGTACTTGAAATTCAGTAATTCAAAGTAGTTCAACACAAGAAGCACAACAAGAAATGTAACATTGTACTTTGCAGTTTTTTTTTATTAAATTGTCAAATTATCAAACTGTCTTTAAATTCATCTTTAGTATTTACAAAATAGCACACAAACATTCATGCAAACCATGTTCAATCTAAGGTACCACTCACTCCCTCCCTCATTCCATCCCTCACTCACTCATTCATTCACTCCCTCCCTCCCTCCCTCACTCATTCACTCACTCACTCCCTCCCTCCTGGCAAACTGGAATCTATCACAAGCATACTGTATGTCCCTTTTGGAAAATATTGTACAGATTTATTTATTTATAGTGGCATTAATTTAGACAAAAATCACTATGCCCACCATGAGCTTCTAGATATGCTTCACAGGCAATGAATAGTTATACCTGAATGAGACTTAACATTCAAGTAGAAATACATCTTGTTTACTATATGGCCTACACTTCAAAGTTGGGATTGGTTAGCTGCTGCCATACTTTTTTTTTTGGACATTATCTGTTTTAGACTGCCTGGTGCTCTGTGAAGACACATTTGCCATACCAAATACAAGCAAAGCCTTGGCAGAGATGAATAAAAAATACCCGAGGATGTTGTTTTATAACACACATCTGGCCTCTTTTTCAGGGTGTCACCCTGGAAAGACTAAGATGCCATTATAGGTAGAAAGAAGAAACAATACAGACATGACAACAGTGTTGGGAGAATGCATTCACTCACTCCCACACTCACTCATTCCCTCCCTCATTCATTCAGTCACTCACTCCCTCCCTCCCTCCCTCACTCCATTCAACAAGCACACGTTTCCTCTGGCCTTACAACACTTGGACACATGTTAACTAAAATACAACAAACATTCACTATTTTATCCAGAAGGGTAACCTCTTCATCCTCACAGGGAAGCAACAAACTTATTGGTATTCTCTTATGTAATAGTGTATACTTATTGCGCAAGCTACCTATTACCCTTTCTACATGTATCCTCAGGTGTGCTATAGCACGGGTGTCTTCGACATCCTTGGCATCCAGTTGACATCTGCCTTTAGTGAAAGCAGGGATTTTCACTTCTGCACACATCATCCCCACACTGTCTTTAATATCAAAGCCTCGGTCTGCTAACACTAAATCACCAGGCAAAAGTTTGCCAAGCAGCCCACAGTTCTCAGTTATGTACTTATCAGATGCTCGCCCCCCCCATCCCTTTGAAAGAAACGAAATTTGGCCTTGTGGTGTTACTCCTATTAAGTACTTCATGGTATGTGTGCCTTTGTAGTGGGAAAATGACTGTGCACGCGCCTTTAAATTTGATGGCCTCTCTGTTCGTATCTCAAAACAGTCAACAATAATTGCAACTCGCTTTCCAAAAGCTTCTACAAATTGATGTGGCATTGTGGCCTGTAAACAGTGCCTCTCGGGCCAGTACAGCAAGGGAGTAAGGCGTGCATACAGCACATCTATGGTATCGGCAAAGGTAGCTGATAGAGTTCTGCGTGACACATTAAAAATGTGCGAAAGATGCTGTAGTGGCAGATCAAGTCTTAGTCGTATGAGTGTGAGTAAAACCATTTGGAACTGAGTCAACTTTTTTGCAACTGGCAGGAGGGGCTGTACAGCAGTAAACATTGAGAACAAAATAGCAAAACAAGGCAGTCCTGTATAATATCGTACCTTCTCTGTATTATCTTTGAAAAACTCCTCATCCATCTTAAGCTTGTTTAACTCGGACCGAAGCTCCCTATTTTCCTGCAGAAGACGGGTTATTTCGGCACTGCTTTGTTCACAGAACTGGCATTCTGCTCTTAGCCTCTTAGTAGCTGGTTCATCGGTTTCTGTCTTTTCTCTATTTTCCTCCTTTTCTGCAGCTCCTGCCTCTGCTTCATCCCCATGCTCGTCTTCCTCTGCAGCTCCTGCCTCTGCTTCATTCCAATGCTCGTCTTCCTCTGCAGCTCCTGCCTCTGCTTCATCCCCATGCTCGTCTTCCTCTGCAGCTCCTGCCTCTGCTTCATCCCCATGCTCGTCTTCCTCTGCAGCTCCTGCCTCCGCTTCATCCCCATGCTCGTCTTCCTCTGCCGCTTCTCTGACTCCATCTCCCTTGGATTTTTTCCTGTGTTGTCTCTGTTGTCTGCGGGCATGTCGGTCTAACGCTGTGGCTGTGGCTGTGACCTCAGAGTGACCCAAGTGGAGGGTTGGAGCCCAGTCTGGATGAGCCTCATTCATCTCATATGCTGGTTTACCTTTTGGGGAGACAACAGTATCTATGTTGAAAAAAGTATTGCAGTCGACAGCGGGCATTAGGTGCTTCAGATCCAACTTAAGTTCAGCCTATGTGGTGAACAGTACTCTTACAGGTGTTATAAGGAGAATTTCTCATGTTTCACTCAAAGTCATTAAAAATAGCTCTATACTTCCGACTGAGTTACACCTTGGAATATCTTAGTGGCTGAGCAGAGTATTTTGTTTTGATTACATCTATTCGGCTCACTGTGTTTGAACTAGCCTTCCTAAGCTAGCCCACTTTGCCGCAATGCCGACAGAATAGTGCTTCGTTACAAAATGCAGAGGAACTTATGACTACTCCACTCGGGAACAGAACAAAATTAGAACAAATAACCATTTGCTAAGTGATGTTTATACACTCACCCGAATGAAAATGCCTGGAACACACTTTCAAGGATCTTGGGACGTGTGAAAAATTTATGTCCGTGCGTCTTATGGCGGAGATCCAGGCCATCCGTCTTCGCTTGGTTACTTCGGAGACAACACTCCCTTGATTGTGTCTCCAGGCCGGAAAAGAATAAAATGAGAGTTCGTTCTCTACTTTTTGGCCCCGTCGATCGTGTGATCGGACATCCGATCACACAACAGGTTCTTCCCATGGCTGTCTTATTTTGGGGTGCGATCTTCTTGGTGGTCTTCTTGGCGTGCAACAACGAACAAGTGGCCTCACAATATGGCGATTTCTCCCATCAGCCCCTGCGGCGCTCCGGCCGTGACGTCACGCCCCCATCCCCTATTCAGGACGGAGTTCCTGTTAACTTAGTTAGCCAGCCGACAAGCTAACGTCACCGTTTGTCAGTGTGACTTGGATGCTAGCAAAGGTTATGTGATCCACAGTAAAGATTAGCTATAGCTATGTTTGAAAAACGTAACCCCAGTTAACCACAACTTACTGGTTACCAGTAGCAACAGTGACCATGTTTCATGTCTCTCTTTTTCAAGACCCTTTTTTGGAAAAATACTTTTTATATGGACAGTAGCGGTTTTAGGCACGGGCGAAGCGGGAAGCCGCCCAGGGCGGCATTTTTTCATGTCACGTGGGGGGCGGCAGGAGCGGGAAAAAAATCATCAGCGCTGCAAAGCAGTTTATATTACCATATTCATCCGAATATAAGACGATATTTTTTCCATTGAAAATGCCCTGAAAAAAACGCCCTCGTCTAATATTGGGGGTCTAAGCAAATACACATGTATTGTACTTGCATATCAGAATCAGAATCAGAATACTTTATTGATCCTCAGGGGGAAATTAGTTTTTGTTACAATAATATGTTCCGTGCTTGAATACAGCACACTTCCACCGGCCGGCATCAGGTGTGCGCCGCCACCCGGTTGAATGTAGCAGCCAGCTGACATGCCGCTCCAGCTGGAGGGTTAGGAGAGTGTGTGATTTTGTGAATGAGAAACGTTAAGAGGGCTGTGATGCAGCAAAAAGCGCTTGAAGTTGCCACAGAGCTATACCCCGCACTGAGTTTAAAGCTAGCATGGGCTGATGTCGCAGAATGTCCATATAAAAAGTATTTTTTCCAAAAAAGGGTCTTGAAAAAGAGAGACATGAAACATGGTCACTGTTGCTACTGGTAACCAGTAAGTTGTGGTTAACTGGGGTTACGTTTTTCAAACATAGCTATAGCTAATCTTTACTGTGGATCACATAACCTTTGCTAGCATCCAAGTCACACTGACAAACGGTGACGTTAGCTTGTCGGCTGGCTAACTAAGTTAACAGGAACTCCGTCCTGAATTAGTTAATAAGTTAAAATTCAACTGCTTCACTTACCGTTTGTTGTGTGGACTGCACCCGTGGAATTATTCCCTGAAGTGCAGCCCGCACACCGGCCACAACGGCCCTCTCGAGCTCCTCTGTTGGAAACGCCATGTCTCTGCCTCTACACCTCGCCTCACCCACTGAGCCGCAGTCGGTGGTGTGGGCGGGGCCACATGATCTGAGGCTACTGCCAGGGGCGTGGACGACAGGCGCTGACCTGCCCAATTTGCATAATTTCTAAATATTTAGCTTTACACTTGGCGACTGATTTAACATTTACATTTACATTTAACATTTAGATTTAGATTTAACATTTAGATTTACATTTAACATTTACATTTACATTTAACATTTAGATTTACATTAAACATTTAGATTTACATTTAACATTTACATTTATATTTAACATTTAGATTTACATTTAACATTTACATTTAGATTTAACATTTACATTTAGATTTAACATTTACATTTAGATTTAACATTTACATTTAACATTTAGATTTACATTTATTTTTCATGTGTACACATTTTTTTTAAACAATTATAGAACATGCTGTTTTACATGAAATGAAAGAAAAATGAAAGAAAAATGAGCTAAATGTGAGGAAAGTGAGCTAAATGTTCTAAATATGTTGTCTATAAAATGGTGACCGAATTTTTACATTCGGCACCCCATAGAGCCGTTTCTGTTTTTCACTGTTTTTTACATCGCTCTCCTGTCCACATTTTAGACCCCAGGAGCACAAAAATACACCGAGTGCTTCAGGAACCCCTTGTGGTGCTCAGGGTCTGCTCGGTTTTCTGATAGGAGTTACCGTTTTGGCACAAATTAGCCAAGAGTAAGTGCTTCGCCAAGCACAAAATCTGCTCTCTGACTGGCATTTCTGTTACGTTGCCTAGCAACCTAACTGCACTTTCCATGCACACAGACTCCATATTGCATTGCTTTCAGTTGCATTGCTCTATTCTTACTTTTTAGTGATTAAGACAGAGGTCAGACAAGCACCCCCTGACAACGGCACCCGAGGCACTCTCAAAATTTCCGTGGGGGAATTTTCTAGTTAAAAATATCATCCTCTGGACTTTTTCCCCACTAATTTTTAATAATTTTTAAATCATTTTTTCTTTTTTTTATTTCCAATTTTTAGGTCTTGTCTTTTTAGTTCATCTGCAGGTCATTTTCTTGTATCCTTTTAACTAATTTCTTGAAAATCTTTGGGTTATTTCTTGCTACTTGCCAAGTTTTTCCCGCGTTTTTGAAAGAAATCAAGCCAGTTTGCTGCAAAGCATTAAATGTTTTTGAAAGGCTGCGTTCAGACGCTTTACACAAGCATTCAAGCAAGAAATCTGTCGTCGATCCAGGTTTCAAAGGGCTGATGATGGAAAGTGATTATTTTCAGGTTGAGAATGTGTTTTCACTGTTTGTTGTGTTTGCTTTCCAGATTGTGTACAACCTGCTGTCCCTGCGCTTCAACTCTCGTATCCGCATCAAGACGTACACAGACGAGCTGACACCAGTGGACTCTGCAGTCTCTGTCCACAAGGCTGCCAACTGGTATGAAAGGGAGGTGAGTCAAAACCTGCACACTCACCAAAACAACAAAAACAACAACAACAACAACAATAAGAAAATGAATGCCAGCCCTGAGATTTAAGATGATCACATTTTGCATTTAATTTGTAATGGGCATAAATTCTTAGAGTGGTGATGGTACAAGCTTTCAAGAGAAAGGAGAGATTGGGTCAGAGCACCGGCATCTAAACAACAAATTTAAGACACATTCCTGTATGTCTGGCATGTTTTTTTGTTTGTTTGTTTTTTTAAGTGGAACAGGCTCATATTGGCTGTGTAGCATAGCCGAGTGAACACACTCGCTGCAGAGTAGAACCTAGGTTCAGCATCTACTCTAGAAATACACAATGAAAGTACAAAATGGACGGACACATATTCAATGATCTACCCAGCAGTGTCAGATTATTATTTTAATGTGTGCACAGATGTGAATGTTAAACTCAACAGTCATTGATCATTCTGTCATTGTCTTTTGAGTTGCTGAATTTAAAGCACAGTGCAGGCCTGTCAAACAAGCCCAGTTCACTCATGTGTGTCCTTAAACACATCAGCAGTCACATGATCATGCCTCCAAAGACTCCCATCAGTTAGTAGTAGTGGTTAGTGGAAAACAAGTACAATCCAGATTGAAATCATAAAATGATTAAAAAAAAAAAATGTTTTGGACAATCATAAAATGATTAAAAAAAAAAAAAATGTTTTGGACAATCATAAAATGATTAAAAAAAAAAAAAATGTTTTGGCCATATCGCCCAGTCCTACTTGTGGCGTGCATTTCCCTCAGGGAGTCTGGTGGTTAACATGTAGGATCATACTTGACTCTGAACAAGGAAGTAAAGGAAAACTCCTCTTGCAGTTTTCAGTCGGTGATTTTCACCAGATATGGAGACAGTTATAAAAAATGATATTAATCACTAAGCATCTTTGGTTCCACTTTGCCTTAACAAGTTTCATTTACTTCTGCTACAGCTGGTGATTCCCTCCATTCCTCTAAATAGAGAAAGGTTTGGCCCTGTCCACTCTCCCATTGACTTCCCATGCATTTCATAAATGTGCAGAAAATACAGAGATGTAACACTACAGCAGATCAGTAGCAAATTCAGTCCGAAATTCATTCAATTTACAAGTAATTCTGGGACTCCAATTCTCATTCATATCCTTTGCACTTTTTTGCCAGTATGGCCATGAAATAGGTCTTAAATCGCATTCAGAATCGTCTTAAACAGGTCTTTAGAATCTACAATGGAAATAGTCATGAAAATAAAGAAAAAACATTAAATGAGAAGGTGTGTCCAAACTTTTGACTGGTAGTGAATACATACATACATACACAAATACACATATATATACACACCTGCAAACAAACATACACTTGCACTCACACATATAAATATATGCACATAAACATACATATACACATACATACACCTATATCCCCGGAATAATTTATTCCTAAGGGTAAGCATACTAGATAACAGCACATCATTATAGAGGGAGAAGAGTAAGGAATCTTTAAACAATTCATGCAAGATTCCAGTCCAATAAGTGCTCAACAAGGAAAACCGTCAGTCACACCATTTCAAAAACATAAGGAACCGGCATTCAATACGTCCTTAAGGAATTGTAAGTGCTAAATGTAAAAGGTCTCCCCATATAGTATGTGCTATCTCCATGTTAGCTTACCACTTAATAAGAGAACATTAAGCCTAAATAAGATTCATATCCCAGTATTTATTACCAATGTTGTTAAATATATAAGAGAGATACATTCAACTCAACAGCCATTTATTTACATATGTTTTTGTGTTATAGTCATTATCTTATTCATATAAAGAGACTTTACTAATGTTAATATTTATTTGTTAATTCTATTTATGTATAGTTTAATTATATGTACAAACTCTGTGAGATAGTAGAATGGTGACCCCTCTCCTATAGCCTGATTTGTAAGATGAACAATACACCTTAGAAACCCCCATTCTTTTCAACTTTTCATGTTCTACAGAGTTAAGGTGCGTTTCCTGTAAGAACACAATATTATTATTCTCCTTTTTCGTTTTATTCAATATCTTGCTTCTCTTAATCAGATTCAGAACCCCATTTATATGAAATGAAATAATTTCAAGGTTATGAATAGCCATGGTCTCCTACATGTGTTGCATGTGTCTGAGTTCTCCCAAAACAGTGACTAGCTTTTAAAACGTCATATATCCCAAAAACTCTTGTGAACATCAAGAGATGAACATAACCCAAGAAGAACAGTAACGTAATTCTTGACCAAATGTTCTTACATTTCTTACATTATTTTGCTTCCAATGTTGATGCTTGTTCTGCATGAGCCTCTGAGGGGCTCCAGATGTAAGAGTACCCATAAAGGAATATCCTGCTCTTTGCAAAGAGTAGGGCCCTTTGAGATGACTGAATAACTCTTAAAGTCATGGCTGAAACATTTTTGTGTCACGACCCTTTTACATAGTTTTAAAATAAAATTTAGGAGTCTAACAGGTCAGTTTGTCAGATTTGTATGGTTCAATCTAATTTAATTTGAAGTTTAAAGAGTCTTTCAATCTCAAATAAAATTAGATTGGCCAATCCTATTATGTAGACATAATATAATAAGGTGCAAACCAGTATAGACTTATCTGCATCCATATCCTATCCTGTGCTAATGGCAACAAAGGAGTGTTTGTGTATATTAGTTCCATTAGACAACTACAGTCTCACCTTATTGTACAAGGTTTTTTACTTCTTATGATCAGCTCTTTACTGCTGGCATTTATTTATTTTCAAGAGTGTTTTTTTTTTTTTTTTTTTTTTTTTCCAGAGAGAGATGTTGCGCTGCATCTTTTGTATTGTGTTACATTTCACCACTAGGGGGCACTGTTGTGAAGCAGGTACTAGTTGGGACACTGATGCCCCTTTTCCACCAGAAAAAAACTGGTGCTAGTTCGGAGCTGGTGCTAGAGCCGGTGCTTAACTGGTGCCAACAAAGAACCGGTTTGCTTTTCCACCAGTCAAGAGCAAAGTGGAGCCAAGTCAGAGCCATGTCATGACGTCATCGGAAAACGTGATGACGGGTGCGCGAGACGCTCGCTCAGAATCACAATAACCATCATGAATGAATGAATGATACTTTATTAATCCTTCGCAGGGAATTACATTGTCATGGCAGCTTCATCACTTCAACACACATAAAACTGCACACTCATACAATCCAGCGGCTGCAGCGTCTCTGTCTCTGTCCGCCCGTGCTGTCCTGAAGCCGGTGAAACTGATCAGAGTCGGGGATGATGTTGGTGAGCCGCGTCTCAGTCAAGCATATAATGCTGCGTTCCCGATACAGTTTCTGGCCCCGGGTGGAGCAGGATCTGGATTTATTAGCGATGCAAATACTGCTCGTGTCTTTACAAGCCTACATTTCAATACAGTGGCGAAAAACGCAATTATTGCCGGCTACCTGTCGGATTCGTGATCGGATCGAATGACAGCTATGTTTAGTTATAAAACGGGTGCTTCTCATCCTTAAATGTAATTTGCTGAGCCGCGTTCCATGCCATTGTAAAATCTGTATAATCCATGGCTTCTCGGGGATTATTGTTTATGTTTATAGCGTTCGCAGTTCCTGTTTTGTTTTTGTAAGCCCGCCCACCATTGACGCGGTGGGTCGCGTCATCGGTTCTTTCTCTGGCTCCTGTTTAGCCCCTGCTCGGAGTCGGTGCTTGCCTAGCACCAGTTTGGAACCAGTTTGGCACCAGTTTGGCCCCTGCTTGGGCCGTGGAAAACCAAAAAACTGGTGCTAAGTCAGGCACCGGCTCCGAACCAGCCCTGGTGGAAAAGGGGTATGTGTACAGAGAGCTGGAAAGCCAAGATGGCTCCTACTGAAATGCACAGTACTATGGCACTACTGACAACTGTTCTGCTGGAGTAAACGGCGTGTATTGAAGACTGCACTTGCATACCATCATATAATTTAAGGTGATGACCTCTATTGAGCTCCATCAGCAAATGGACGGAGTTCATTTGAAGTTTATATCTACACCACATTTTTCAAAACAAACAAACAAAAAAAATCATTTTGTCCACAAAAAATGTTACCTACAAGCTTAGTATTCTACAGTTATTATGGTGTGACTCTAAGATGAGATGACTGTAGAGTAACAGTGACTCCACTTCCATTTCAAAGTCTGGTTATGGAGGAGAAACAGAGAGTTTATATCTGACCACACAATGACTGTTTGCTTCACACACACAAGTTGACTGTGGTGGAGCTTCTAACTCTACAGAAATACAATTATAGGGAGTGTTGTATTTATGTGATTTATTTTTAATTAGGGAGAAAGGGTTGGGAAAAGTGTGAGGGTATCAGGGGGTGGTGGGTGTGGTGGGTTGTGGGTGTGGTGGATTGTGGGTGTATGTGTGTATGTGTGTATGTGTGTGTGTGAGCACAGATGGTAGGGTGCTCGAGGTCTTCTCCGGAGGCCTCCTAGTTGTTGGTCTTGCTGGAGAAGCAGGCTCTGAATGGGCGGGTGATGATCCTCCACATCCTGGACTTCTTAGTCTTCCGCTGGCTTTTCTCTCTTTCCAGCTCGGCTATCCTGTCCAGCATGGTGGCTTCTTTCTCGGCCCACTCTCGCTCTTTCCTTTCCTGGGCTTGCTCGAGGTCTTTTTGAGCCTGGAGAAGGGACTTCATTTCCTCGCGCTGCTGGAGCTGCAGCTCGAGAAGGCCGATGCTGTGGTCAGTCTTAACTGACTCCAGCTCAGTCTTCTGAGCAGCAAGGAGCTTTTCCTCCAGCTTCTGGATCTTGTTCCTCTCATTTTCGAGGGCGTCCTGCAGCTGCGTGGCTCTGAGGACAGCTTTTCTTTCGATGAGGTCCTTCTCCATAACCTCCATCTGAAGGTGAAGGATCTGGCCATCAGCGTCAGCTTCGTCCCTGGTGTTGGTGGCCCGCTGCATGAGGACAGCTTCCTTAAGCTCCATCAGTTGTTCATGTAGAGCTGCTGACTCCTCCTCACATGCCCGGATCCTCGTGGCTTGCTGGTCCACAACTTTGAGAGCCCTCTGGAGCTGCAGCTGGAGTTCCTCAGCGGATTTCCCTCCAGCCTGGCTCTTCTCGCAGACTCTGTCCTGAGAGATTTTCACCTTTTCAGCTGTTTCAGTGCTGGTCAGCTGAGTGGGAGCTCCCTGCAGGTCAGGCTTGCGGTCGTTGGTGTGGGTCTCTCCAGCCTCACTCTTCTCGCAGTCTCCGTCCTGAGCGATCTTCACCTTCTCAGCTGTTTCAGTGCAGGTCAGCTGAGTGGGAGATCCCTGCAGGTCAGGCTTGAGGTCTTTAGTGAGGGTGTCTCCAGCCTCATTCTGCTTGCAGAGTTTGTCCTGAGCGATCTTCACCTTCTCAGCTGTTTGTTTGTGGTTCTGCTGAGAGGGAGATCCCTGCAGGTCAGGGTTGAGGTCTTTAGTGCATGTCTCTGCACCCTGGCTCCTCTGGGAGACATTCACCTTCTTTGCTGTTTTGCATTTCAGTGTAACATCTCTCAGTGCCCGAGCAAAGACAGGCACAGCATCTTTCTGGAGGTGTACATGGTCGTACAGATCACCTCGTTGCACCTGGGGGTGATGTACAACATGCACATGTTGTTGTTCCTCACAGTATTTGGTGATGCTCTCATTGACCTTTCTTATGATCATTGGGTCGGCATCCACCCTGGGTAGGATGGTGGACATCACAATCTCAGATGAAGGAAAAGTCCTGCGTGCCTTTTCAATCATCTTAATGAGAGAGGATGTCACTTCCACCTTTTGTGAGCACAGGTCATTTGAACCCGTGTGAATCACAAAGTGGGTGGGTGCGCCAAAATTAGCCTTGGTGAGTTTGTCCAAGACAGATTTTATGTCTGGACACAGCAGCTTGGCAACCTTTTGCCCAGGAAAGAGTCTCTCCTCCTGGACAAATCTGCCATTTGCATCCATTAGCAGAACAATCTCTGCAAAGAATGCATTGGCTGCTGTGTCTTTGGCTGCGACCGCGGAGACCTGCTTGGCAGCCTGCTGGGGCGCGGTCTTCTTCACCGGGCCCGCAGCTTTGGCTGCAGCTTTGGTCTGCCTGGTCTTAGCCGTGCCTCGCGGCTCGTGGCGCGCGGAGGCGGTCTTTTGTTTGTTTCTCTGAGACATGGCCTGTCTCGGAGATGGTGTGGTGTGGGTGTGGTGCGTTTGGGGGGGGATTAGAGTAGTGGACAACCTTCCCTGAAGTCAACGGGTATTTACGCACTCCTGTTGTGACGTCAGCGACACACAGCACGCGATGTCACATCGGCCCTTGACCAACTCGGTGATGTGGTCTGGGAGAGAGAGAGAGAGAGAGAGAGAGAGAGAGAGAGAGAGAGAGAGAGAGAGAGAGAGAGAGAGAGAGAGAGCCTCCTGGCCCGTAAACTGTCTTACGTCATAATGCCAAGATAACAATCTCATACACTGTTACCCTGCAACATGTCGTTGATGACGTCACCAGTTTGCTGCAGGACGAACATTCGAGATGAATGTTGGTGTGTGATTGTGCGCGCGCGAGCTAGCTCCATTTGGAGAAGCTTCACTGGATTTCTTCTGGCTGACTGCCGGGAGTCCTGGCTACTGAAGTGGGCCACGCTGACACAGAGAAGACTTTTAAACACCACATTTTTGATAGGATGTGTAATTTTTGTTAAGTAATGTTTTTCTGAGCTGCGGAGACTGCAGGAGCTAAGTTGGAGACTTTTTGCGAGCTTAACTCGAGCACACGGGTCTCAAGAAATTTCACTACATCTGAGATTTTTGGCTTTCCAATCTTAAGGCACGCCGGTTTTTTCTTTTGTTTTCTTTGGAGCCTTTGTCAGTTTTCTCTCAGAAGGAGGAGCTGCAGCGAATAAAAACGCCAATTATTTCAGCTACATGCGGGAAAACTGGTAGGCATAAAATATGTTTTCAAGTGCAAAGAGTGTCGCTCTGCAGACACAATTCCTAGATGCATAAGTGGAAAATAAAGATGTGTGAGTTACTAGATGGCTTTTCAAATGCATAATGATGACATTTCCTTTTTTGTATCCCTCAACAGTGATGATGTTGCTCCCAGTGAACTTGCTGGTTGGCGTGCTGTGCCTGAGCCATGCCAGGAGTGTGTGGGGTATTGCCCTTCACACTTCTCTTTCACAGTGGGAAAGTTCCCGCATGATCATTGCATATTAGATACCTCTGTATCAGACAGACATGGGTGAAAATGTGGCACACACTTTCATCAACTTCCCTGAAATTCACTGCATTTGCTTGGTGCAACTGCTCACCGTCTATCACAGAAGCACAAAACCTGACTTATGTCATCCTGGTCGCCGTGATTGAATCCCAAAAACAGTTAAAACAATAATGGAAACACTTTGACCCATATCTGTTTTTAATAGTCTGGCTTATGCTGACTCTTGGAAATGTTTTGAGTATTTCTTACATGTAAAATGAATGCTTCAATGACATGTTTAGTAAAATAAAAACTAAGAAATGTGAGTGTTGCATCTTTTTTTGTTATGGCAGCACATCCTAGCAGGTTATATCTATATTAAGTGCTCTCAGTCAGAACTGCTGAGCAAAGGGACAAAAGCAACCACAGTCATGCTGCAAACTCCATCAGCATTTTCAATTTTGATTGTCTGTTCTTTGCTGCAAGCCATTTCCCCATCTGTGCAGACACAGTGGCACCTTCTGGACAAATGTGGTAGGGCAGATTTACAGCAGCCATTCATGCAAGGCTGGAAACATGTCAATATGTTTGTGATTTGATTTTAAGTCACATCCAAGGGTAATTTTAAGAGCATCTTGCATTAGTACAGGCAAAAACTGACTTTCTCTCCTTTACATCCCATTTGATTGGTTTACACACACACACAGGGAGCCAGTGTGTGGTATCACACACACACTCGGTCATGATCGTGATGGGAAGAATGGGACTGATCAAAAATACAAGATGTGATGGTTAAATTGGATGGATTTTTTTTATGCACACCTACTGTTACACCATGAGGAAATCACATTAGACACACGTTATATCTGGAGGCAGAAGTCATGAGATTTTGATTGCAGAAAGGGAGTCTACACTTAAAAGTATGTACTTTAACAGGTTGTCAATCGATACAGCCTGCAGCCTGCAGTCATGAACACACCCACGTTAACCAAGTTGCTCCTAATATGAACCACAGGACCACAATCATCGATTAAGGAGCATTTTATTGGTATTTTTATTTACATAAATATTTCAAATGGTTCCTAGAAGGGACAGTTAGTGAATGTTAGAGACAGACAGAAGATGGTGATGGTGTTCATTTGCAGACTGAACAGGAGGAGGTCATTTCTTCTCAGGGGCCTTGTCACCGGCCTCCAGTTTGGGCGCAGCGTCTTTGGGCTCTCGGTAGGCGGGGAACACCTCCCAGGGGGTGCTGAGGTCAAACTTCCTGAACTCCTGCGTCAGCTCCACAGGTTCTGCCACCACGCGCTTCACCTCATCATCGTAACGCACCTGCCAAAGGAAACATGCCACGGTTAGCCGTGTGCACGCCACTGTGCACTGAACTTCAGATTAATCATCTAATTCAAGGACATTTTGGTGATGTCCTTGAGGGATTGTTTGGTATTTAACAAGGACTTTTAAAACATCCATTTTCAAAAACTTTTAAAGCTTTATTTCATTTTTCATCTGTCAAGGCCCATGTGAGTCAGATCCATGTCAGCGAGAGGAAAAAACAATTATGAACCACGGCAACAGAGCCCATGTCTAAAGCAACTGGGCACAGCTTCCATCGTGTCTGTCTTGTTCATTTCCTGCAAATTCTATTACATTTATCTGGTGGACAAACAAAATGAATCACACACATGGAGACCCAGAAGTGGAAACAAACAAACAAAAAAACATTCCTTCTTTAGTCAAAGCACATGGCTCTGGCAGGGCGCACCTCAACGTATCCTGAGAGGGGGAAGTCCTTCCTGAACGGATGGCCCTCAAAGCCGTAGTCTGTCAAAATGCGCCTCAGGTCAGGATGGTTGGCAAAGAACACACCAAACATGTCCCACACCTGTACAAAAGCACATACACAAACACTTTTTAGACAACAGAACCATTTGAATGAAACAGAAAGTACGTTGCAGGGGGACCGAGCGTTGTGAATGCAATACCATGCCATCACTCCACCAAACCTCCACTTCTCCACTTCGCTGTGATAGAAGATTAAGGTTAAAGTAAAAACACGCCTTAAAAAAGACATACTGTAGTTATACTGCAGACATAGTTAATCCATTAAACAAAGCTACTGGCAATAAATGCTGTATTTATGGATCCATGTTGTGTTGTTTGGTTGTATATTTTCTTTAATTCTGTGGATAAACTGTGACATCACAACATACTGTATTTCCAGTGCAGCTGCAATGGAGTTTTGTAGACATCAACAGCATGTTTTTAGTGATGCAACACAACAAATGAACGGATGAATGGACACCTTTTTTTTGAGATGTCCGTTTCTTAAAGTTTCAACAAGTTGAATTTGAATTTCTAAAGACCTGTTTTAAGATGTTTCTGAATGCAATTTAAGACCTATTTCATGTCCATACTGGCAAAAAAGTGCAAAGGATATGAATGAGAATTGGAGTCCCAGAATTGTAAAATGAATGAATTTTGGACTGAATTTGCTGCTTTTAATTCACTGTTATATAGTAACCTTTTAATTCAAGGTTACTATATATATAGTGACCTTTTAATTCACTGTTTAAATGTCTCTTCTATCATTTATTCCTTATATTCCTTATTAGCGCATATCAAATCAGATAATGTGTGATATGCATGTGTAAACAGAATAATTCAAAGAACTTGTAATAGACTTTTTTTCTTGTCTTTGTGTGTGTAATCATCTTGTGAATTTTTATAGTGATATCTGAAAGTAAAATTTTGAACCCCTTTCCTGTGTGTTAAAAACAGTGTTTTTGGTAATATGTGGTCATAAATAGGTGATTTTCAAAACTTTCCACCAATGGGATTTCTTGGGACTTTTTTCCCTCACTCAGGACAAACTGAGGATACAAAATCAGTTGAGTTTGCTTCTCTTGCAATTTGTCCTAGGTTGACCCCAATTTTGGCCTAAAATTACTGGACTAGTTGAGGCAAAGTGGAACCAAAGATGCTTAGTGATTAATATCATTTTTATAACTGTCTCCATATCTGGTGATATACTGAAAAAGTCAATTACACCACTTTGTCAAAAAATACTTGAAGTGAAAATCACTGATTGATGATATCCAAAATTGCAAGGAGTTTTCCTTTACTTCATCGTTCAGACGAGAAATATGATCCTACATGTTAACCACCAGACTCCCTGAGGAAAATGCACACCGCCGGCAGGGCTTGGCGATACGGCAAAAATTTTGTTGTTGTTGTTGTTTTTGTTGTTGTGGTGAATGTGCAGGTTTTGACTCACCTCCCTTTCATACCAGTTGGCAGCCTTGTGGACAGTGACTGCAGAGTCCACTGGTGTCAGCTCGTCTGTGTATGTCTTGATGCGGATACGAGAGTTGAAGCGCAGGGACAGCAGGTTGTACACAATCTGGAAACGAAACACAACAAACAAACAGTGAAAACACATTCTCAACCTGAAAATAATCACTTTCCATCATCAGCCCTTTGAAACCTGGATCGACGGCAGATTTCTTGCTTGAATGCTTGTGTAAAGCGTCTGAACGCAGCCTTTCAAAAACATTTAACGCTTTGCAGCAAACTGGCTTGATTTCTTTCAAAAACGCGGGAAAAACTTGGCAAGTAGAAAGAAATAACCCCAAAATTTTCAAGAAATTAGTTAAAAGGATACAAGAAAATGACCTGCAGATGAACTAAAAAGACAAGACATAAAAACTGGAAATAAAGAGAAAAAAATATTTCAAAATGATAAAAACTAGCAGGCAAAAAGTCTGGAGAATGATATTTAAAATTATTATTATAAATTTAAAATTACGTTACAGGAATTTTTTTTTTTTTTTTTGGCTAATTAAGGTCTCAGCTGTTTGTGAAATTAATTTGTATGTCATCCTTGCTTAGTAGGTTGAGTTGAAATACAATAACCAAATCGTTGAGCAATAAAGGATTCCCTGGAATCAAGGATAAGAGAATACATGGAAAACAGGAGGGCATGCATGCTTTTTTCTAAATGTGGCCATAAAGAAATACAGACTTTAATAACCTTTGCTCCCAAAAGATTCCTATATTCAAGCATCTCTGCTTAGCCTTAGCAGTTGTACGCACATGTGCACCCACCCTGGCCTACAGCTGAAGCTGCCAGAGATTCATTTACTTTTTATCTCCTATCCTTCTTTTGCTGATTAAAGATTTAAACTGTTAACTGTGTCAACTCATTTTACTAAAAAACAACAAAAATATACCCAAGAGTGAATTTTGCATTAAATGAACAAAGGCCTCCTCAGAGCACAGAAAGCTCACAGGTTGGCAGGTTTGACAAAACCGTCTCCTCATGACAAACTGTCTCTGCGTTGTTTGCTCCATTCTGTGGTGAACACGTCTGAGATGTGACTGTGTTTGTGGATCAGCTGTGCCACTTCAAAGCTGCTCTGAAATGCTTGTGTATGTGCTTAGTGGATGGCTCTGCTGTGTGTGTGTGTGTGTGTGTGTGTGTGTGTGTGTGTGTGTGTGTGTGTGTGTGTGTGTGGCTGAGCAGCCTGGCTCCTACCTCAAAGCGATTCTGCCGTGTGGGGATGTCGACAGCAGTAAGGTCGATCATGTTCCTGAACTGAGCGTTGGTGTGGTCCCTCAAGAAGGTCAGCACAGGGATCACCCCGTCAGGATGGATCATCACCTCCAGCTCATTGTAACATGTAACCTGCACACACACACACCATTTATACCTTTTCAGAGCATCTCAAGGTTTCAGAAAGCCTTTTAATGCTGCCTAGAATTGAATTTAAGACTGATTCAAAGATCTAAATATGGAAACAAAGGTGCAAAAACAGCCTCTTTCTGATCGAACAGGAAATGAAATTAAAGTTCTGAAACTAAACTGGCAGTATCACAAAAATGATGGTACTAAATTAACTGATGAAGTTGGGTTTAGTAAAGATAGAATGCATATTGTACTGCTATACTTGCTTTGTTTAAAATAAACATGCACATGCAGCACAACAGCTAGAAGAGTCTGATGAGTTCAGAAAACTGAATCTCTTCACTGTAAAGCAGCCTTTAAAATCAGAAAAAGACATCACTTATGCCACATCACAATATTACAATATCCAAAATCCTAGATGATATCTAGTCTTATATCACCATCGATATAACATCAATATATTACCCAGTCCTACCTACCAGCCAATTAAATTATATGCCACTAATTTCATGTAGATAGATCTGTTGCTGCAGACAAACAACTGAGTGTGTGATTTTCTACTTTACACCACGGTCTGGCTCAGGGCTGAACAATGCATCGTTATCGTATCACTCTATAGATGTGAACATGTGAGATATTAGTATCTCAAAAGGAAACCATATGGACTACATGAAATTTAGAGTTAGCCTGAGACAGTGAGACAGTCTGCTCTGATCAATAAAATAATTTGTGAAGTAACTGAATTTTCTACATCCATTTTTTATTATGCTGTTTTTGAAGAGTGCTCAATTTTCACTGTTGCTACAATTAAAATATTGTTCAATAATTGTGTTGAAGCAGCAAAATGTTTAATTAATTTTTTAAAATTTATCTTAAGGCAGCATAAGTCAGTGATTGGTCTATTCTGATCAATAAAACTGCATTTTTTTTGTAACTTCATTTTCTACAACCATTTTCTTTATTATGTTTTTTTTTTTTTTCACTGTTGCTACAATTAAACTTTCAAATAAGAGTGAACCCATAGTCATATCATATAATCGCATCTCTACTGAGATATTTGGCATAAATATCTCAACATGTAACCATAGCAACATTAAAAACCACAGCTGTCATAGCCTACTTGTGTCATGCACAGCACACATCGGGAAGGAAAACACACCAATGGATTTTTTTATATGTTTTTTCTTCTTTCCGTCATATTGTTGGTATATGACCGTGGTCTATGCAGGATAATCAACGAGTAGGTGTACTTTAAACAGTTTTAAGGCACGATGTGCCTTAAGACCGCACACACACCTACTCTTTGATTGTACCCTACATACCCAAGGGCTGGGCAATATATCAATATCTTATCAATATTGTGATAGGAAGCTACATATTGTCTGGGATTTCAAATATCGCAATATCGCGTTATGGCACAAGTGATGGTTTTTCTGGTTTTAACAGCTGCTTTACAGTAGAGAATTGCAATTTTCTGACCTTATTAGACTGTTACAGCTGTTCTATTATTATTTGTCTCACTTGCTTGGTCATCATATTCAAAATACTAATAACTGTTTATCATAATTCTCTTGTATGTAAATGTCTTATGACAGCACATGCAGTCATCCCTACAATATTGTCACAATATCAATATTGACGTATTTGGTCAAAAATGTTGTGATATATGATTCTGTACATGTCGCACGGCCCTACTGTAATTTACATATTGACGTGTATTAGCTCATGAGGTTCAGCTCACCCAAGTTATTCTAAGCCAAGTATGTTGTTTACATGAGCAAGTCCCAAAGAGCTGTGTGTGCATGCAAAAACACTTCACTGCCACTGTTTTGTCCAACATTACAGAGCACACGCCAGTTGGGTGCAGCTCTTCAGCCCAACACTGAACCTGCTCTGACCTGGACCTGCTGGATGTACTTGGGCATCATCTCGGCCACATACTCCCCAAATGCTGCCAGCTGATTGTGACTGACAGCATCCTTGGGCCGGACTGTGGCTGCAGGGAGGGCACAGGACAAGTGAGGGTTAAACAGTGAAACCAAACACCAGTCTGCTTCTAGCACTTCAGAGGGAAAACCTCCATCACTTTGACACACGGCGGTGCAGCACCGCTCTCTACTCACGTTTGCTCTCGGTGCTTTCCAACCTCGCTTGCTGCTGGACGAGACATGAGCTCCGATTAGCGACTGGAAAACAAGAGGAAAGAGGGTTGGCACCATTTTTCCTGGTGATAATCGATACTACCGAGCACGCAAACATCCATTCTGTGCACTTTCATTTATCCGTTGATGCTGTCAAGCTGAAAAACACTCGTTATGATCTGAAACAACAAGCAGCAGCCAGTGACGATCCTACATGCTGACAGGCTCCATGCAAACTGGCGTTAGCATTAGCTAACTCGAAGGTCAAACCCGAGACATCTGACCGTTGAAAATAGGACAGCGGGCTCTTCAGAAATACATGTAAGGATGCCACCCTTGTTGATTTACTACTGCAAATACGGCGTTAGTCCAGAAACGACTTTCTAGTCCACTTACGGCTAAAACTCCTTCCAAGACCCCCGCGGACAAACCGCATCAACGACGCCGCCATGTTGCGCTGGTGTCGTTTCTTCCTCTTTGCTCCTTCAATGAAAACAAGACGCGCTTGTTGACCCCATGTCGCCACCTGCTGGCCTGGATGAGGTGCGACAAGAGGGTTGCAGCATCACTGGGTCGGATTCAGAAAAATGTATGGTTTTGTTGATTTAATCACCGCCCCTTAAAACACATAATTACCATGACCACACTCACTACAGTCACCAAAATTAGCCTCAGTGACATTGCTTCTACGTTAACAGCAATTGTCTATTTTATGGATCATATGTATTTATAATTTGTACCCTCTACTTTGCACCATTTCGTGTCCCTTCATATCCTTACACCATGTGGCATGGGGCTACACTTTCTTACAATGCACCTTGTTATACATTTCTTGCCATAACGTCGTATTACCAAAGCAAAATCTATGTAAAACACTAGAATACATTAATATCTGTCACAAGAATTTATTAATACTGATTGCCAGTATTTGAAAGTTGTAATGAGGTATCATATGAAAGATGTAACATGTCAATAAAGTGTACGATTCTCCAGCATATTCAGTACTGTAAAGCAAGGTTATTACAGTCCTCCGTTAACCATAATAACCAGGACTTCAATCACCAACATTAGTCTGTGACATTGCTGCTACATTAATAACAATTGTGTATTTTCTGGAGCATATGTATGTATAATTTGCATTTCCTACTTTGCATTATTTCATAACCCACGTGTGAGAGAGGGCTGCACTCTTCTTACTATGTCATATTACCAAAGCAAAATCCATGTAAAACACTAGAATACAGTATTATCTCTCATGACAATTTTATTAAGCACTGATTGAAAGTTGTTGATAATTATGAGGTATCACATGAAAGACGTTACATGTAAATAAGGTGTAGCATTCTCCAGCATATTGAGTACTGTAAAGACCTCACAGCCATAACGCACGTTAAAATGTGTTCCTACTGTCCAGAGGCGATGAGCCTCTGGGGAGGAATCCTATCACAGGAAATCTTCGGGGTTTCCCATGTTATCTCAGTGCTTTAAGCAGATGCATTCCTGGCTGAAACAGGATGTTGCGGCAGGACATAACGCGAAGAGGGAAAGTTGAAAAGACTGAGAACGCTCTGTGTAGAATCTGAACGTCACAACTTCCAAAAAGTCCATAAATTCAGCCACGAGGACTCAACCTTGGTGTCTCAGGAACACCAAACATTGCCCTGACCGTTGTGAAATTGAAGTTTTAATATACAGGTAATAGGAGAACTGACAGGATGTGTACATTTTTTGATATTATTGGTTTGAATTTTTTTATGCTTGTCTTCTGATACATGAAATACCCACTAAAAAAGCCACTGCTTTTCAATGGGTAATACTCATCAGGATTTTGTTAGTAAAAAATATAAGAAAATGCACACTTTTGGGTGATTTATTCTTAAATAAGTGTACATTGCGATGTTGAGAATTGGCTAAAAATGTGAAAATGTCATACATCATTTCACTGTGTCTTTAACAAGGCTCTAAGGCTCGTCTTCACAGCCCTGGCTGAAATGCAACAGGTGGCCGGCGGCCCCTGTGGACTCTCAGCTGGACTGCCCTCCACAGACTTGATGGTGGTATTTCCTCAGCATCTCCATCTGAGCAGAGCGCACCAGGATGTGCGGTCGAATGGATGCCAGCATCTGACAGGCTTCCTCTGGAGTCCAGCAGTGTAACTGTCAATGTCAGGCAAACACAAAATTATACATGATGTGCAGAGAAATCACTGTTTGGCTTAAACTGCTATACTGACTCCCAAAGGAAACATTCACAGTAAGTAAGCAAGAGTGCTGACCATGCCTCTTTTATTAAATAATACACTTTACTCACAGAGTAACTAAATCAACTAAAATGCCTCTCATGTTGTGCTATCGGTTGTTGATGTTTTGTGGGGAAAAGGAGACATGACGTAGCAGGAACAAAAGATTTTTTCTCATCATGACTAGAGTACTTCTGTATAGTATAAAACCCTGAAAAACACTGATTCTGCTTACAGCCTTAAGGATGTCAGCGGGAAATGGAGAGGCGTGAATCAGTAGTTACAGCAGTTGTACACCAGTTTCCTTATGAGCACTTTCTTCCTGCACGTGCAAACACATAAACAGCTGGTAAGAAATCCAAATAAGGGTATGCATGGCCCAATAATCTGGTTTCTCCAGCAGAAATCTACCTGAGTTAACTGGGTTTCTCTTAATTCCTTGAACCCGTCTATGGAAACCGATTTTTCTTGTTTACATGACAACTCAAAAACTGAACAGGTCTATGAGAGGAATGACCCAATTACAAAAGTGCATGTAAAAGCCCTGACTGATTGTCTATATGCCCCTAGTGGCCGTTCAGTGTCATAGCAATGTCTACAGAAACTAAACCAGGATCATTTACTTGCCTCACAGTATACACACTTTGCAACTATGACACAGTGTCCTTCTTAACATATCTCTCCTCTGCAGTCAGGTCAGATGTGTGTGTATTTACTGCCATTAAAAAGGAGGAGAAACACACACCTGAAGTGGGGAGTTGCAGGCTTATGGAACAGACATGAGAGGGAGTAGAGAGAAGCCGCAGACTCTTAACTTTGGTGCAAAAGTGTTTATTCCAAGATCAATCCTCCTGTAGAAGGGAGTATGAGCTGAAATACTGATGTTAGCTCATGTTAATTCAGTCGGTCAGTTCTGATCTTTAAATAAACACATAATCAGAGTTGAGTGTGTGCGGATTCCCTCTTCTCCCTCTAAAAAGGACAAACAACCAAAGAGTGACAGCACAGTGAGTCATGCGCGGCGTCTACCGACCCGTATGAGGTAAGCAGCAGCCAGCGTGGCGCTGCGGGAGCGTCCGGCCTTACAGTGCACGTACACGCTGGTTCCCTCCTGTCTGTGCTGCAGGGCAAACTCCACCCCTCTGTGGAGGTTCTCCAGGCTGGGAACCCCGGTCAGATCCACGGTGCTCAGCCTCAGCTGCTCCACCCCAGCAGCCTGCCACTCCTGCAGGCAGGCACAGCACACTGAATCAAACGCACCAAAAATCTCTTACACAGTTCATCAGTCTGACCCTCCTTCAACCTGCCTTATCTAAACCTGCCTCAGTTGCAGAATTTCCTGTATTTCACAACATTTCTTTAAACTTGCTTTCAGCACACATGTAGGTGGAGAGAGCAACACCAATTGTAAGACAGTAAGTTTTCCTATCCAAGAAAAAGTATCAGACATGTTGAGTTGTTAACTGAGGCTCTGCTGCTGTTGGATTCTGACAGACTGACACCCAAACCTCCTGCTGATGTTACTGGTGATGTTTCAGAGAGCTGCCACTTTCTCTGCTATCAAATAATGATGTAGCCACACTAGAAAAATATCGATGCAGCGTCAACAACAAACAAAATGGGCCCAATGTGTAAGGTACAGGATATTAGCTGGTTTTGAACAGTTTTAAAGTGTTTTGGTGGGTTTCATTTAAACAGCATGTACACACTAGGGCTTGGGCTTTTTTAATCTTTTTTTTTTTTTTTTTAATTACTGAATCAATTTAATGTTAGCTTCTTAAGGGGTCTAAATATCGCTCCAAAGTTAGGTTAAATTTTGATGAGGGCAAATTTTCAGCAGGGGTCCTTTGACCTCTGACCTCCAGATATCTGAATCAAAATGGGTCTATTGGGACCCACAGGTCTCCCCTTTGCAGACATGCCCACCTTGTGCAAATCCCATACACTTTCTGCTATCAAACATCATTGTAGCTACACTAGAAAAAATGCTGATACAATGTCATACCACCTACATTTGACCACAGGATTTTTTTTTCTTTTTCTGTTGTCCATTGTATTTTTTTTCCTTTTTCTTATTTTTTCCATTGTATTTATATATTTACTTATGTATTATTATTATTTCATTATATTTTTATCATTCATGTTTTCATTCTTTAATCTCTCTCTTCTATCATGTTTAATTTTTATAATGCCTTGTGCATGATTGCATCTTGATTGTGTTGTTGTATTTTCACTGTACTGAATTCAGCACGAAAGGTGCTATATAAATAAAGTGTGATTCGATTTGATTTGAAGTGTTTAATTTAAACAGTATCTATGTAAACCCTGGATGACAACCAGCTGCTGCAGTGTAGCTGAATCCTTTCTCTAGCCAGAGTCAAACGCAGCGCCCTCACCTCTGCTGAGTTGCAGAAGTATTTGGTTTCATACTCCTCATTCATGGTGATAACCCCTCGAACATTTTCTGTGTCCACCAGCTGGAAGTCAGAAAACAAACAAATAAACAAAAAACGTCAGTGCCAGCTTCAGTTGCTAGGAAACGTGATGTCAGAGGTTGACAGAGAGAGGTGCAGGCAGTAGATGCTCACCTGTTTGGTCATGGACCTGAAGGGCAGCGCTCCCAGGATGACAGTCTGGTCCACCCGGTTGAACCACCGCCTGGACGAGACTTTCTCCATCACCACATTGTAAGCTAAAGTGGGGTAGAAGAGCAGCCTCGCTAAGGCTCCCGACATGACTGCGCTGTCTACACACCGGCGCCCAGGGCTCCTGCTTAGGTAAAGTCAGCTACCAGCTCAGGACACATGCTGCCCTAACCTCATCACCACGGAGAGACTTGTGTTCAGCAGCAGGAGAGTACTACTTCCGCACTAGGACCCGCCCACCGAGCTGCCATTGGTTTATCGAGTTGTCCTTCCGAGCGTGATCAGGAAGTTAATGACTTTAATTTAAACAATGTTGTCATCGTCTGTTTGTGACTTGAAATAAAGATTTACAGAAAAAAGAAAAAGATGTTTTATATATATATATATTCTTCGTTAGGAGTCTGTAAACATACTTCAGTATGTAAATATAAAAATGTTAACCTGCTGTCATGTTGACTTTTTAATGCACTATTATAGAAAGGGTAAACAATTGTGAAAACTTAACCCCTTACTGCCTGAATTTATTTACAATTATCTAGTGGTAGAGTGCTTCCAGTACAATTCTTGGTATGTGAAATATGCATCAACAGCATCAGTGGGATAAATACACCACCTCGGCTGCATTAAGGCTGGAAGTGGTTTGAAGCGAATTTGTGACAATAGTCTACAAGGGGTTAAGCATTGGTTGGTATTGAATCCCTTACGCTTTCCAACACATGTGTTAGGTCCAAGAGCTTCATGTCATTATTCTCTTTTATAGAGGTAAACAAGACTGATCTTATTGTGGAGCTCATTTCAACAAACAGAGACAATGAAAAGGCATTTACTTTTAATTGCATGGACAACAAGCTGTAACAAAATAGCTACGTTGTTAAAAATGGTGTCCGTGTAAATAAAACTTCAAACTGTTGCCAACACCAATACATGTCAAAATGATATTTTACAGTCATATCAGCCCATTTAAACATTAACAGTAGCTTAATACAAACAGTTGCACTGCTATGACGAGAACAATTGATAACAAAATGTACACAAATTCATGTATATAAAATGCAATATTTGTGGAGAATGTGGATGGAACATAGCATAAGTGTACAATTACACTAATACACTACAATAAAATTCCTAGAAAGTGCAAGTCATTTATAATACATTTGTCCTGTGACTCTAGGTTGCATAATTAAAGAGAGCTAATCACTGTTTAGCTTCTTTTAGTGTGCAGTACAAGATGTCGACAATATCTTATTTACCAATACTTTTCACATGCCTACTACTGTACAATATGTGAGAGCCAACATAGTGTTAGTTAATATATATGATACAAACATTTGTCCCCTAAAGGATAGTGATACACTAAACATTTTTGGCAATGCAGATGGACCAGATATGCCCAGCAACTGGCAACAAAGAGGAAAACATGTTCCTGCGTGAGTGGACTGCTGCTTGTCAAAGCTGCCAAATAAGTTTCCCTGTTTATCACCGCCTTAACACTTAATATATATATATATATATTACCTTCATTTACGTATAAAAGCAGAAAGCTGCAAAAGGTAGCAATCATCTCAAAAGTGTTCAGAACTTGATCAGAAGGACTACAATAGTTCAGCCGAGCCAGGCACCGTTGAAGAGGACACATCAAAGGTTGGAGATGGTAGAGTTCAGGATGTTAGGTTGGACTTTGGTGTTAGAGGCCTTGGACAGGTCTCGCTGTGAAACAGAAAAAACAGGCATAAGGAGGTTTCCTCCAGCATAACAACAGAGGAACGTTTGACATTCATAAGCAATCTGTAATATGACATAAATAGACCCTTTTCATGTTTTACATTACAGGTCCATGGCTTAAAACAAATTTGCACACTGTATCAGGCATGGTGCTTAAAAACATTAAGCCTTGCAGGCTGTTAATGCTGTTAGTGATCATTGGTGAAAAATATTACAAGCAAAAAAGTATCACACAGTTTAACTATTAGGAGTCGAATTTGAACATTTTTAAAAACAGATTTACAGAAACAAATCCACCCTCAGGTCTTGTTACACTGTTAGATATCAATGTCAAGTTTACTGGATTCCTGTTGTCATTTTGTGAAGTGCTGTCAGTTACTGTTGTACACACTTCCCCTCAACGTGCCTCAAACATTTCTACTTCACTTAGTAATATATTACATTTCCCATTATGAATTTACATGCACTTTAGTAATTGGATTATTTACCTCTTATAGGAAGTTATCTGATTTTTCAAGAGCCATGCAAATGAGAAAAAACGTTTCCATAATCGACAGCTAGCTTTCTCTTGGAGAAACATGATCATTATACCAGGTATACAAGTGTGCTGATTTTGGAAAAGCTTGGGAGGGTAAAAAGTCATTGTTCTACATTGATTGAAGGATATTTAGTTTTATATCAGTTCTGTCTGATGAAAATAGGAAAGAAAAAAAGGAAGGAAAGGAAAAGCACATCTGCTCTCATCAGGGAAATCAACCAGTTATTGAGGAGTTCATGTACATGGGGCTTTTTGTTAATCTAAATTAAGGTAACATGTAAAAGTGTTAATCTGATTTCTTGTGTGGATGTAAATGTAGTAGGTAACAGCAAGAAAGTAAGTCTAGAAAAAGTGACAATTGCAACTCATAGTAAACATAACATCTGGTGGCTACATTGCATTTCTGCCCCTGTACCTCTTATGCAATGGATTTCTCTGTATGACTCTAGAAAGACACCTGCGCTCTTCAATTGTGAAGGACTAACACCAACTTGATGTTTACTGTTGATATTTTAGAATGCTGAAATACTTTCTTTTAAACATCATTACAGGTGCTAGAAATATCTGGATGTGATGTTGTGTCATATATATTTGGGCAGTCATGCAAGGAAACAAGAAAAATACACCAGAAAACCAAATCAGTCTCGCAAATACAAGGCACATCATCAAGAGTTGTTTTGCAACTGTGTTTAAGGGTGGATTTTTTTCCTTTGATTAGTGTCATGCAGTTTAACTAACTGGTATTAGTCCATATCCCACTGGGTGTTAGAAATCCAAACACACCTTGACTGAACAGATTCAGTGCTGATCAAGTCCTTCTAAAACATAAATTTATAGCATTAGCATTTTCGTAACAAAATCTAATAACTACATGTAATTGTGTTGTTGAGCTAGAATGAGAAAGTGCAAGGGAAAATAATTAGAAACTAAAATGAAAATTACCACAAACTCAGAATATGTGCTGGCAACAGACGTTATGCTGAAGTTATGCTGTGGGCTAGCTGCGGTCAGCAACGCACCACTCAGAGGGGTTCCCTTGACCTGGGCCATGTTCTCCTTGTTGCAGCCCTGCAGTCCTGGGTTGGGAGGTTTACTGCAGCCTGTCATCCGTGCTGTGGGGATCTGGATGATACACATCACATGAGATGGAAGAAATCAGAAAGCAGAACCAATTTATCATCTTTACATATGATTCTGGTTGGTTCTTCATCTGTCTGTCAAACACAATGACACAACATTTGGCAACATTTACACACAGGATGCCTTTCTCGGCCCTTATCAGAAGGAGAGCAAGACACCAAATCATATGGGTACTGATCAGTTTTGCCTATAACATAATATTAACAAAAGTTAATATCTGGTCCTAGACCGGCAACCCACTTACAGAAACAGATTATCATCACAGCCAATAAGTCAACCTGTAGCACTTTGTAACTTTCTCCAACTGTGTGCACGTGTAACGTTTCTCTTCATTGTCCTTCTGCTTGATCATAAGTGAGCCTGCTATCATGTTACACCACCAAATAGGCCATCTAGAGGCCTCGGTTAAAAAAAAAAAAAAAAAAAAACATTTTCCATTTCACTAGACTGTATATCCCATATTTTGCTGACATGGACGAATGCCTGAGCTTTCTGGCCACAGTGCTGTTTTCCAATAAATTATCAGGGAATGTGAATCAAATTTTCAGCTTTTTCCATCTTTATGAGTTTAACTTCTTTTATCTTGAGAACTAACCTTATTTGCAGAGAGTGGGGGGCGGGGCACAGGTGAGCGACAGACTGCTCCACCATAGGCTGAGCGCATGGTGCTGTTAGAGTTGGCACTAGACATGGAGGTGGCATTAAGCTGGTAAGAGATGGCAGGGCAGACAGAGCGAGGATTAGTGCAAACAGAGCTCACATTAACCCAGTCAAGATGCTTAACAAGGCTTTAAGGCCAAGAATATACATTATAATGATAAAGGTAAGCCATGCATTGGTTTCATGCTATTACAGGACGCATGACTGAATGTGAATGTATTACCTTTCGTGATTTACCGGGGGTAGTGGTGCCAAGGAATCTGCGTTTGGTGGGTGTTCGTACCGCTGTACCATACAGCATATCCTCCTCTGTCTGTTTGCTCTTCTTGAGATGCTGTTGGGATTTGCAGAGGTTTCATCATACTTCTCAGTCAGTTGTGTCAGACAGAATAATAATAATAATAATAATAATAATAATAATAATAATAATAATAATAATAATAATAATAAAAACTCACCCTCTCTAGTTTCTCCTTTTCCTTCTCTATGCGGTGCAGCTCCCACTGTTGCTCCACGTACTGCAGAAACTTCTGGCTGTTCACTAGAAATTCCCGTCCCTGCTCGCTTTCCCACACATCTATCTGGGCTTTCAGTTTCTTTTCAAGCTAGATAACACAAATACATAACCAGTATATTATCATACATTCCATGATGCTGAGACAAGTGATGAAATGTTTTGAGTAAGTGTGACCTCCAAATCTTACCTTGGGCAGGCTTTTATGCAATTCAGACCTCTGTTTCTCCTCTTTGAGAAGATTCCCTCCTCTGTTAGTGAATCTGGTTGGATCTGTGGCTTTTTTCTAGGGATGACATGGAAAAGTGAGACAGATCATAACCTTTTCCTAATATGAAGCACTTTAGAAAGCTAACAAGACTGCCATAACCCAGTCTTCATGACATTGTGAGTTTCTGTTCAGTGAATAGAGCGAATCAAGTCAGAAATCATGTTTTGTTTTGCTAGTTTTTAAATAGGCATTCTGTCTCATGTTTTTTTTTTTTTTTTAATTAAATAAATTCATTCCGTTTGCAATATGAATTTTTTTAAGCAGTTAAGAGGGGCTGTATTTATCATAGTAAAACATTTATTGTCTAATCTGTTTAGTTCTGGTTTAATCACACTGATGGATTGGTTTAGTTCTGGACAGTTTTGTTGCATTGAATTTGTGGGGCTTTTCTTAGAGACAGGTGTTGGGGAAAAGTGCCCTTTCCTCCTGGAAGAGAGCTCACCTCCAGCTCCAGGAAGAGTCTCCAGCTGTCCTCCCACTGGTGAACCCCTTCAAAAAGCTCCTTGTGCTCTTCATAATGTTGCTTCAGACGCAGGATCTCAGCATCATGCAGACTCAACAGGTCCTCAGTAAAATCCTCTAAAATAATAAAATAGAGCTGCTGTATTAACCTTATTTTTTCCACACTCCGGTGCTATTCTGATACAAGCTGGTCAAAATCTAATGGCAGACTCATGGACTCACCACTAAAATATGGTGCAAAGGCCTGCCGTTGATCAATGCTAAAGAAGCATTTTTCCCAAAACACAGCTATCTCAGACCGGATGGCATCGGTGACGTTGCGGATGTTTTGGAGTTTAAGCTCCTCCAGACGCTGGACTTCTGCTCGTAACTGATGTGGAAAAATTATGAACAAACTGAACTAAAAATACCAATCAATAAACCAGTAGCCAAGAAAACTAGACTGGCTGAACCAGGCAATCTGGAACATACAGGACACTCAAGGTTTTTTCTTACCGCTTCCAGGTTCCTTTTCTTGGATGTGACCATGTGTTCAGAAAAGGCCTGTCTCTCTTCCTCGGGGACCTGCAATCTGTTCCACAGCTGCTGTATCCTCTCTCGCTGATTCTCACACATCGCCTCATTCTCTGCCTTGCGTTCCTCCAGCTGCAGCACCAGTGAGGCAGAAAGAGGCAATTAGCTTGTACACACAGCTTCTCATATAGTAATGCAACTGTGAAAGTGTCAGCAGCAAGACGCAACACTCCGTTTGGACAGACAGTGTGCATTGGTACTGCATTTCAAGGATTTTCCATGGTAACCCTGATAATATATGGTCTGTTTCCCTATCAGTGACCAAAGTTTCATTTGATCTAACACACTGCAAAATCACCTCACCTGACACAGGAGCAGTTTGAGAGATGTAATATTTTCTCTTGAGAGGCAGAAAGACTCCTCATCCTCACACACAATGTCCTTCTCAAAGCTGGTCTCAGGGACCTGGTCCAGGTCTTCCATGCACAAGATGATCTGCTTTTTGAGGTCCACAAACTCAACATACCGCTTCTCCTGAACAGATAGAGAGCAGCATGCCATGTGGTGAGGAAATCATCCTTTTCAGAATTTAAAATCAAGACATTTCTGACAGCTGACCCCAATATCAGACATCACGACCAGAAATCTATTCCCTACAGGTAAGCAAAGTTATATTTCTACTGCCAGGAGAAAACACTGTATGCCAAGATTTCAGAAACTAACAAAAACAACATGGTTTACAGCTCGCCAACAATGCATTTTTGTGTTTGTCTTGGTGGTTTTTGAAAAGGTTTAGTTAACTCATGGGTTGCAGATCCCTTAAAAAGATTAAGACATGAAGGGAAACTCAGATCACCAATATGCAATGATAATGTGAAATATGGTGGTATTTTGTCTACTCCCTGTCTGCCACCACCATCTATAAACTGTAAACATGAAAAACAAGATCAAAACAACATAAACCCCACTGTTTTTCTATTCATCTAGTCAAAATAACACCACAACAAAAATGGATATTCTAAAAAGGGCGGTCCCTACCTTTTCTGAGGTCTGGCTGGTAATGTGCTGGCGAAAGTTTTCTAGCTGTTCCAGTGAGGGGACAGAATCTGAGGCAATACCATAGGGCATGCAACACAAGATGTCAACCAGGTCCTGGTCCTTCTCCACCAAGGCCTTGAGCTGTTGCATCCGCTGGCTCTTCTCCTTCACCAGAACCTCCACTCGTGTGCGGATGTCTTTCTCTTGCTGGAGCATGCTGATACTCTCCTCCTCCTGGATATACAGAAGAAACAACAACAAGAAACTGACTTTTCACATCTCCTTAAGACAACTTCCTCACCATCACTAATGTAAGGTCGAGGCTGTTAATCATCGGACAATAACTAATGAAAAAAGATGAGTGAATCCAGTGGATAACCAGAAAAAAAATGAGCAACAGCAAGTGCTACCTGCAGGGAATGTGATGTCAGCAGTATCAGTACTTAATCTACGTTGTTAAGTAATGACCAATCTATATTCAATAATATGAAGGTTTAACACAGTTGTTAAGTTAATAAGACAAGTCTGCAGCTTCTGGCATTAATAATGGGTGTTGTTAACGGGGACCATTTATTCTAAAAGGTACATTATGTTAGCAAAGAAAATGTTAAAGTCATGGTTACCTCAAACATAGGAAGCTTAAGTTCCAGGCAGAGTTTCTCCATTTCTTTTCGGCATTCCTGAATACTAGTTATTAATCTCTTCTTCAGAGATTCCTCTTCTGCAATCATCATATCCAGCAAATTCTGGTAGAGAAAGAAATTAGTCTGTATCCAGAAGGGTGATGCAACAGTTCAAAATATTCAAGCCTACTGAACCGAATTTTAGTAGCTTATCTTAGTTGCTTGTTAGAACAATCTGACCTTTAACCATCCCATTAACTTCAAATTTTCTCATATTTGTTATCAACTGGGGACAATTTGACCCCAGCAATTCAAACTTCTAGGATGTCTATGGTTATGTTTGGCCCCTAAAGCAGAGGGAAGTTTTCTGAAGATTATAATTGACATGTTATAGTTCCTCAGTGTCATGCAAAACAACTAAAACAAATGTGTGTGAAATATTGACATTTCTTATCTACTTTATACAGCTAAAAAAAGTCTTGGATCAAACTGACCATAGAGCAACAGTGATGTGTACATTAAATTAGGACAAAGTCATTCAATATGAAGGAAAGAAAATCAGATGTTAAATTGAATGGGGTCCAAATGACCAAAAGATAATAGGAGGATTAAGAAACCAAAACACTGCATGTAGTTTCTGAATAGTCTACCAATGCCTTCTCTCATTTCGGCTTTGAATGAGCTCCAGTGATAGTTTCACTCAAGGCTGTTTTGTTCTCGTACAAAGTCCCACCCACATTTCTGTCTCTCTCACTTACACACACACACACACACACACACACACACACACACACACACACACACACACACCACAAGGTTAACATTCACAAGCAACCTGTTCGCCATTGTCGAAACTTTTACAAATCCCAAAGAAAAGTGATTAAGTTAAAAAGCGTAATCGGTGCTGTTCCAATTGAAATAGCGGCACCGCAAACCCAGCAGCAGGTGCAGTCCGCAGGCACAGCAGCGTCAAGCAGCTGAAACAGCCAGAGGCAGGAGGCTTACATAACAATATTATGTCTCACCTTGATGTGGTTTTTCACCACATTGGTTCTCTGTAGTCTTTGGTCCTCCGGGATGCCAATCTCTTCCCAGATGTCCTTCAGATGGCACAGGGCTTTATTCAAGCATGCCACAGACTCGGCTGCGAGCACCTCACTGACACGGCGAGACAGGGAGGAGACGTTTAGAGCAACCAGTTCGTTCAAAAAGGAGGCGAATCACAGTGCGATTATGTGGAATAATATGTGAGCTATCAGTAGTGAGATAAACACAAATATTACTCGGCGATTTAACTAACTTTACCTTCTTGTTTAGCAGAGTTAGGAGCTAGCTCCTTAGCAACGCCATCTGACCTAGCTTTCAGTTTGACGCGAGACAGCAAGCGCGTTTCACTAATTATGCTAACAACGGCAATCTTAATTTTACACCGTTTAAATTCTATCAGAGTCGACAAATATACAATAAATATCATCGTTACCTCTTTCTCATCGTTGGGTCCCAGGCTTTGTTTAGATTTATTGTGTATTACAACAACCTAAAACACGGAGACACAGAACGAAATGTCCCTTCCGTCTGTGCTGTCCGATCCGTTGGTACACAATTCAAAATACGCGTGCTTGGGGATTCTCCTCTCTGATTGGCCGGTGGTTCGAGTGCGGTCACGTACGACGTCAGCGCCGACCGGTGGCAGTTTCAGCTGGGAATCCCAACAGAAACCGCCCATCGCTCACCGCTCATGAATAAAACGAACACACTGGTGTCAACCTGGGTGCGGTGCGTCTGCGTCCTGTCACAGCCACCTAAATAACAGATACTATTGTTGGCACACTGAAGAATGCATCTGTGACATAAATTATTTAAAAAAAAAAAAAAAAAAAAATTCAACGAAGAGTAAAGTGTAGTTGTATTAAAAGCATTTATTAATTTTATACATTTTTTTTTTTTTACACTTGATTCGCTATCATACATGGCCAGCAACTTCACATTTTCCCATTGGTAATGCCAGTGGCTGTTAAGACTTGACGTGAAATGTGACGGCAGGAATGTCTGGAATATCTGTCCATCAGAGGGATGCAGTCATTTGTCCTGGAAGTCAGTCAGGATTCATACATGGTTGTCCAGCATGGCCTCTATGAGTCTTGCACTGTTTGTAATCGCAGTTGTTAGCACTATGAATTTGTAACCTAGAAAAAAAAGAGTTTATTAAGGGTTTATTAAGAAGATCCTGTATCAGTATGTCATCATGTTTTTATAATCTTTCACATTCTTTACAAGGAGAATTCCAGTGTCCTTTAGAGTTACAGTACATGTATTATATTATACAAGGAGTTTCTGCTTCCGACAATCTCTCTCTCTCTCTCTCTCTCTCTCTCTCTCTCTCTCTCTCTCTCTCTCTCTCTCTCTCTCTCTCTCTCACTCTCTCAGATTAATTATTCATCTGGGGCATTTTAAAGTCTGTGTAAGTTGTTTTTAATGTGTACAAGAATTAATGGCAGCAAATGGCTGCTTCTGAAGGAGTATTAATGAGCCCTGGTATGTTTGTGCTGACTGCAGACACCAGCAGGAAGAATGGAAAGAAGCACCCTGGATAACTGGCACAAACTTGGCAGAGAAAAAACAAAACAAAACAAAAAAAAACAACAACAACTGGTATTGTCCTTTTCATAATTTCAGAATTCATCACCAGCATTCTCAGATCAGGTCTTTTTTTTTTTTTTTTTTACCTCTCTCTCTGCCCAGGAAACGTAAGGCTGAAATCTCAGAGAAGGTGCAGCCACCGAGGAACATGACCAGGATGATGCGTTGAGCATCACTCTGTGGTCTTAAATCAGCTCCATTGCTGCCTGATGAGAGACAGAATATTCAACAGTCATTTCAGAGAGGTCACAGTGTAGCTACAGGTCAATGTGGCTGAGCTCTAACTGCAATAAAGGACATTGTTAATATTGCCAGTTGAAACAAATGGTTAATGCCGTTGTAAACTTGATGTCATTATCATGTCTAACCTGTGACAGCAAATTCATGCCCGTTGAGCAACCTGGTGACTTCTTCCAGGCCTGTCCAGCCGTCTCGCTCCAACACCTACACGTGACAAATCAACAAGGGAAAAAAATCCTTTGCATTAGCATTATTAATCATTTCTTAATCATTGCCTCTCACCATAGTGAGCAAAGCAGTTGTTTAAACGGATCTTACATGCTGGTTTACCCACCTGCTCAATGAGTTTGCAGCTAAGAGGAATATAGGCACCGCTGAAGATGTAAGCCATGTCTCGAGGAACACGCAGGTCATATTCTTCATCTGACTTAGGCACCTTAACAGAAAACAATAATTTGATAATACAGTTACTAATGTTACACAAAATTTCCATCTGGATAAATCATGATAGCTTTTTAACATCTCAATATATTTTACAAGTCAATATATTTTCTATTATTCCCCATGTACTGCAGAATCTTATACAATCTAGCAACAATTTTATGTAAATAAAATAAATTAAAATAAAATCACTAGGAAACATTTCATATTATCATTATACATCAGAAATTGTGTGTGTTTTATTGAAGTCCGATGAAAAGAAACTATTATAACAAAATGTCTATCAACATAAGGAGCACTGAAATAATATTCATGGTGTAATTAAATCACCAAAATCAGGAACAAAAAAATTGTATAAATAAATAAATAATAAGTAAGGTATCAGTGATTTTAGGTGCTTGGGGGGGGGGTTATGAATTACTGGAGTGGTAAATATGCACAGTACACACTTGCACATTTAATCTCAACACCATTTGAGATGCACCACACACTCTAACAACAGTGGTGAAAATACAAGAGGCCCAGCTCTTAGTGAGGTGCTGTCCCTTTTTTAAAAAAAAACCAAAAAAAAAACAGCAATGTCATTCACTTACTAGACTGAGTCTTCGGCTCAAGGCTCTGAAATTGCTCTTCTTTGCCAAAGAGGAGAAGGCATCAGTCAGCTTTCCTGCACAAAACAATAAGTGGACAATCACATGTGTTTATTAAAATGTCTTTCAGCAGCACAGGACCAGATAAGGAGAAGTAAGGGTGAGTCACAGTAGAGCCTGTTTTACCTGCAGTTTTGTCATTGACCAGTTTGCCCATTTTGCTCTCCATGACAGTGAGAGTCTCCCCTGGCTGCTGCTCCACCAGCAGTCCCAACTGCTTCAGGTTGGCAAACGTGAGAAGGTGGTCCACTCCATAGCTCTGGCAAGGCCATGCAGAGTTCAGGTTATTAGAAAACTGGTTCCTCTGGTGGGTCTAGAGACCACCAGCAGTTCCACAGCTAAATTTGAACTGTTTTTTGTCTACTAAGTCATATCTAACAACAAATATGCTTTCATATGTGGCTCATCAGGAAAAAACATCAGGAGGCCGGGGCTGCGGTCCAATATCTATCGTCTTTGAAAAAACAAACAAACAAAAAAAAACTTGCGAATCTCTGCATTAGAAGACCCAATGCCACAATTTCAGAGTCTAACTTTCTCATGTTAAGACTCACCTGTAGATATTGTGCTTTTAATGATCGATAATCTTTTGGCAGGAGCCCTGTGAAAAAATATAAAGACAAAGGACATAGCTGTTATTACAGTACGAGACAAATTTTGATTCTGCTCCGGTGCTGAATATCAAGACGACTCACCGTTCTCCGTGAGAGACAGAAGACAAAGGAGCCTCAGACTTTCTATCATGGAGACCTTGAGGACATAAAAAGTGAATAACAGAACAAACCCAACATCTAAAAGCAAACTTTTCTGTGATGGTGTGATCACATGTTACCATATTCTACCTTTAAGTAACTCACCTGTCTGTTGATGTGTTCCTCTATGAAGGAAATGCATTCACGGATTTCAAACCCTTCAAGTAAGGCTGAAAGAGTAACAGAAAACAAGATAGAACCAATGTATCGAATACCAACTGTAAACCACCAAGGCTTTCCAAATTTAAAAAGCCAGTGTGTAATCAGTTTTGTAGAACTACCTGGTCTTTCTAGCCTAGTCTAAATTAGCACAGGTTGAAAACATCTGGTTTTTAAACCCATGTAAAACTCTTAATCACACCAGGGCTGGTCATGTGAAATCTATTTGCACACTGTAGCAAAAGCAGGATGTGCATCCTTAAGGAAACTAAGGTCACACATACTGTAGCTACACTGAAAATAATAAATGGCACAAAAGCATTTGTGGTGGTGTAACTGGTCCAAACCAAACCTGATGTTGGATTGCTGCAGATCAGATTTTAGCCACAGTGGGTTGAAAATGTGATGAGGTCTAACAGGTTCATCTATATTTCAGACTTGCAACGTGCAAATTGTTTGTGTGTTGTTTGTCTGTTTGTGTGCAGTTGACATAAATTAACGAAACACCAATTTAAGTAAAATCACAATAGCATGCAGTAATCTCACAATGCTCTGTCTTCAGCAGCTCCTGGAAGTCCTGCTTTGTTTTCTTCTTCATCATTGATTCACTAGCACCAATATCTGAAAGAGAACATGCTTTTCAGCAATTAACTAATACATATATTTGATGAGAAATGACCATAACACTGTGGCACTCACGTAAACTCAGCAGCCGATGTTCTTGTTTTAACCCTTTTAGTTCCTCTGACACAAAAGTCTTCATCTGTTTTATGTCCATCCCACGACGTTTCTGGGGAAATTAAGAAATGAGACATAAATCAGAGTATAATGAAACAAATCAGATAATTCACCATTTGAAAACATTACTCTGGCAAGTTCTGAGACCTGCTTATACGCTGCTCTCACTTTCACTTACATCATATGCCGTCTGGAGATTCCTGGCTTTCTGACTAAGGAAGCCAAAGACATTGGAGAAATGCTCGTTTCTTATTTCATTGAATACCTGCAAGACATGTGAAAGGTAAAGGAGGCACTTCCTGTCAATGATGAAAAAATCCAAAACAAAACACAACAATAGATTGGTATTTCTAGAAAACACCCTACCTTATCTTGAGAGTTCAACATCACTTTTATACTTTTGTCAGAGGAGGTCACATCAGGTCCAAACTCCACACATCCTACAGGACAAAGGATGTGATCATAAGACTACACATCAACACAGAGCCATACACAGAGACGTCCGGCACCATAATATTTTGCATGTGGTAAATGTAATTCTATTTTGACAGGTAACTTGCTAACAAAATGTGAGGCCCTCCAAGTCAAGGGAAAAGATTTCATGGTAGACAAACACACAAATACACACTGAACACAGAAACTGTTCACAGTTTACTGCTATAACACCTACCACATTTGATTCTGAATATGTCATCCACTAGCCCTTCATATACCACTTGTGAGCACAGAGGAGTAACAAAGTCCACATCTGCAAAGACAATGAAAAACTGTTAGGTAGAAAAGCACAAAATGGGAATAACCTGCAGAGGGATACAGGACATCATACCTCTGTCAATGAGGAAAACAGTTCCGACTTCAGCCTGACGAGCTTTTTGCTCTCCCTCCTTGACCTGCTCCCTCCACGATTCATACACCATCTGGAATCAGCCACACAGAGGACATGCACAGAATTAGTGGAGGCTAAATTCTTCATCATGCCTTCATCATCAAAACCTTAGACAATCAGATTAACCAAGATCCTGTAACAGTCTCTGATCGTACCTTGGAACATCGTCCAATCCCGTAGACTTTAGAGAAGGGACCGTAGATGGAGTGGAAGAGATGCAGGGCGCTGCCGCCAGTCCTCACCCACCGCTGGTCTCCCTCCTAGTGAAACATAAGTTACATGGTTTAGCTTTCTCATTAGGCAGACTAGTTACACATCGAGCCTACAAGTATCCACTTAAAGGTGCCCTGTTATAGGAACTCATTGTCTATTTAAGTTCACATAAGATCAAATTTGTTAAAATTTTATATGATTTGGTGTTGAAATTTAAAACAAATTTATTTATACCTTTGCTACAATCCATCCCATCAGGTCATTTTCCAGCATTTGAAGCAGGAAAACTTCACCAAGCATGTTTACTTCATTCAATTTAAATGAGAGGAACTGCTGTTCTCAGCCAACCAGGCGCCACTATTGTGAATGTTGTGCCTGTAATAAATTTGTCTTCAAATTCATTAAACAAATTCCTTTGGTAACTACAATACATTTCCTTTGCTAAATATCATGAAGAGAATTATTCCTATGCTGAGCCATAATATACCGCATCTGAAAAAATGAAAATGAAAATGCAAACTTTAAGTGAACAGTTCTTGTGTGATAGAGTGGATGATGTTGGTTTAATAAAATGCTATACTGCAGATAAATCATAAGCATGGCTGTTGATTGGTAGCACAGCCCTCATTCATGTTCACATGTCCAGGACTTGGAAACTGGAGAGACAAACACACTGTCCAACTGTAGTGATGTGACTGACTCATTCACACTCAGAGAGCGGGACCAAGACTCAAAACAGCAAAAGACCGTATGGAAACAAGGCATTATTGTAACCGTTACTGTCTCAAAATGTTTACAGCATCTGGCACTTGACAGGGAGGGTATTTCCGACCCTGTGTGCATCGTTACCAGAAAGTTATCCCGAAAGAATTCTGGGAGCTCCAGATTGATGATGTCTTCATCCAGAGGAAGGAGATAGAAGGCCCATTCATCAGTGCTCACATCTGTGCAAAGTGGAAAAGAAGATTAGCGCTCACTTTCAGACACTGTGACTCTACTGTAATGAAAAAAAGCCAAATACCATGAAGACCTACCACCAAAGATTCCCTGTTCCTCCAACACCGTCTCACAGGCGTAAAACTGGACGTCAGGGAGGATGACAGAGTACAGTCAGGGGTTAAAGCTCAAGAATTTGACAAAAAAAAGATGGCAAATTATTTTGAGTAATGAAAGAATACACTGAAAAGAAGCCACCACCTTCTGAGGAGTAAATATGATCTTGTATCGTTTAAATTTCCCAGCTGCTTTGTCTGCATTGACCACATCTGGGAAAGGAGGGGACATAAGAAAATCATTTGTCTGAATTTATTATTTAAACTGAAAAAAAAAAAAAAAAAAAAAAAAAAAAAAAAAAAAAAAAAGTCAAACTGTGCACTTTTCAAATAAGATTCTCTAATTTGTTTTTCTAGTCTAAATTTTGTGAGATTTTAAGTGGTATTTGTTGTATAACATTAATTAACAGCATGTCAAATAAGTATTGCTACTTCATATGATTCTACTGAAAGACAATATGAGAATAATGTAATAATGCCAAGCCAGAGATGAAAAATGATTTGACTGTCCTTACCACAGACCCACTTAACAGTCTGGATTCTTGGACGGATCAGGAAGCAGAGCCTATGAGACAAAAAGCAGAATTGTCACACAGTCCAATAACGTGTGTGTCTACAGATGTATCTTAGGATGATGGGCTGCAGTGCTTACTGATCTGAAGTGCTGACAACAGGTTTGTACTCCACTTTGTAGAGTTTGTCGACCTCATGTTGCTGTAAGGAAGGGGGGAAAACAGTTGAAAATATTATCTGAACTGCACTGTACCTCCGTCCACTGTTGGGGTCACTCCGAAAAATAACATGATGAGGTTTACCTTTAATGTTGAGACATTAGCAATTCGATCCAAAGGGCTCATCAAGTCTGCCTCAATGAAGAGGTCCTTCTTCCCCGGCAGCTGAGAGACAAAGACAATAACAAAATACACCGATGACCTGCATGGTCTCACACCAACACACTGGTTTCAGTCAGCATCAGCCTTTTATTACGTACTGACTCTCAATCGTCCAATCCTGTGATCCACTGCTGCTGTAATGAAGCTTCGTCCCTGAGCTCAGCTACAGAAAAAGTCTGTATAGTTTATTGATTGATTTAATTGTTCCATAATGTTTTTGTAAATTAATTCTTCATTTAAAAGCAGGAATATGTAGTAAATTTTATTAGTCTTGTTCCAGTGGACACCATAAAGAGAATAAAATTATGAGGGCATCTCTGATTCCCTTTATATTTTTTGGCATAAAAATAGAAAATATTGAACGATGGCACAAACTATCAGCTCTCAGAAGCTTCAGTATAAAACACTCTGTATTTACCTGCCACAAGCAAACTCAACCGATAAGCATCTCTAAACAGACACATTCCAGTTCCTGACTGCAGAGCGGCTCACAACAAATCCAATCATGGTTTGTTGTGCATTAAAATTAAAACTGAAACCAAACCAACTACTACAAACACACATATATATGAAAAATACATCATGTGTTAGAGGAGACAAATGATAGGGACAAGCTGTACACACAACACTGTGATAATCATTTTCCTTTTTAACTGATTTACTAGCCAGTTAGGACACATAGACAGACATACACAGACAGACAGACACTGACAGAAACAGACAGGCAGACAGACAGAGACAAGCAGAGACAGACAGACATACACAGACAGACAGACACAGGCAGGCAATCAGAGACAGACAGGAAGACAGGCAGACAGAGAGACAGGCAGACAGACAGCACCTGTTCCAGCAGGTAGATGAGCTGGTCCCTGGCCAGCCTCTTGAGCACAGAGAAGTCTGGCAGCTCCGGTGAGTCTCTCCTGGCGCTGTGAGCCATGCTGGATCACCGAGACGGACTGGAAACACCGGCCCTCACTAGACACACAGGGAACACACGGATGTTACCACTGTAACACACTCTCTCACCACAGAGACGAAACACACACACACACACACACACACACACACACACACACACACAGGGGACTCCAATCTGTGCTGCAGCTAACCTCGACCGCTGCTTAAGCTAGCTAGCTTGTTGGCTAAAAACAACTCCGTACAAGCAGGACTGACTCTGACATACACCTCAGAATATCCGCATCAATAAGAAAATTCAATCACGACAACAGCCAATAAAATGGCGTAACATATACAATTTAACGCGTGTCTAACCAACAGTAGCCAGCTGTTAAATTACATGTCACTTTACCTTCTTCCGTAGTAGCTAAGTCACAGGACAGGACTGGACCCGGATCCTGTCAACTCGAGGTTGTTTCCCACCGGACGTCATAAAAAGTGCACCGGGTCGGTTTGTGTACTTTGGAGTTGGGACCACAGCTTCAACTCCGACACGACTTTTAAGCATTTAATGTGTCGCTAACTCCTCATAATGAATTCAGAAGCGGTAATACTGTTAGAGACGGTTAACTTTGCGGCAGAAAAACACCGAAATCAGCGGCGGAAAGACCCCGAGGAGACGCCGTACATCAACCATCCGATAGGTGAGGAGGCTCTGAGGCACACACCCTGCCACCTGTCATGTCTCTGTCCTCCTCACAAACACAGCTAATCTAATGCTCACAGTTTTGTTTTAAGGAGTGGCGAGGATCCTGAGCCATGAGGGGGCCGTCACAGACATCGAGGTGCTGCAGGCGAGTAGTCGCTGTTGTTATTGTTGTTGTTATTGTTGTTATTGTCATTAGGGTGGTGTCCTTCATTCTGCTGCTGAAACACACAAGTCACCGCTCCGCCCCGCACTCACTACAGTTTAGTAGATTTTTTTTTTTCCCCACTAGTTTTGATTTTTTTTTTATTATTATTATTATTTTAGTTTTCAATTCAGTTTAGTGTCAGTTAATTCTCCAGAGTTTCAGTTTGGTTTTTATTGTTTGAAAATATTTAGTTTTAGTATTAGATTTGTTATTATAATAAGGATGTAAGAAGTTCGGAATAGATATTACAGTACAAACCCAACACTGTGTGACTCCCCGTCTCAAAACCAGCAGCACCAGCCACCTCCTCATGCTGTTGTGTTGACGAATTTGACCAAATTGAAAACTATATAAAACTATATATATATATATATATATATATATATATATATATATATATATATAAACAGTGTTGTTTCTGTTAGCTTTCATTTTTTTTCTAAAGTCTGGTTTTATTTTTACTTCAGTTAAATATTTTTTTTTTCCACACGTAGTTTTAGTTTTTAGTTAAATATAATAACTAGGGCTGGGATGATATGTTTATCCTCTGATTCGATACTGCTGTGATACTTGGGTACTGATTCAATATGTATTGTCATTCTTAAGCATTGCAATTTGATATCATGATGTATTACATTTTTTGTTGTTTGAATGATCCTCTAGTTTGGGGATGTGAAATTTCATGAAGCTGTGATTACCCTAAAGGTAATTTTATACAGTAATGTCAGGTTCCTAAAAAAATGCTCTCACTACAATGAAATGGCTCCTATGGGGGTTTACATCATCACACATGAATAAAATGTGGCTCATAGAATCCACAAGAGTCTCAGCTTTCAAGTCAAACCCAACACTGAGCCTGGGAGGTGAGCCTGTCTGCAGAGGGGAGACCTATGGGTGACCAGGGAACCCATTTTCATTCAGAGATCTGGAGGTCAGAGGTCAAGGGATTGGTTTTCCACCTTCCCTAATAATAACTTGCTCTGCACCGCCCCTGTTTGTGTAACGTGACTGCAGGCCGCTTTGCTGCACGACACAGTGGAGGACACAGACTGCAGCATCGCCGAGCTGGAGGCAAAGTTCGGAGTGACGGTGGCGCGGATCGTCCAGGAGGTGACGGACGACAAAACGCTCCCCAAGCAGGAGAGGAAGCGTCTCCAGGTGGAGCACGCACCTCACCGGAGCCACCAGGCCAAACTGGTCAAACTGGCTGACAAGCTTTACAACCTGAGGGACCTCAATCGCTGCACGCCCAGAGGTGATCTCTATCTTACTTACTTACTTTTAGTTTCTCCCCTCACCTTTTAGTGCTGTCTTTAAGTGCTGCTGTGAATGTGATTTTATTTTTTTTACTCTATCCATTTCCTATAAATATTCATATTTTTTCTGCTATCCATCTATTATTTTCAGCTTTTTGTACCATGTTTATCATATTCACCATCTTTCTTGTTTAGTGTTTGTTCCTCTTTCTGCTCCATGTTGCCTGATCACGTTGCAGGGCAGCCTAATTGTGCGTTGTGTGTGTGTGTGTGTGTGTGTCAGGCTGGGCAGCGGAGCGGGTCCAGGAGTATTTTGTGTGGGCGTCCCAGGTGGTGAGAGGCCTGAGGGGCACCAACGCAGCGCTGGAGGAGAAACTGGATGAGCTCTTCAAGCAGAGGGGTGTGGAGCTCTGACGTCAGAGCCTGAGGCACACCAGGAAAAACAAAGACTCTTTAAACTCCAATTAAACTACATATTTTATTAAGCTGACTGATTTTGATTATTTGAAGTTTACAATCTAATTATTTTCTTGTTTGTGTTGATTTTTTTGTCTGAAGGGAAATAATAAATACACACTATGTAACAAAGGATATCTATTGTCTTACATGTATTTAACTCACAGACTTAATTCACATTAACAGCAACAAATAAATAACACATGGGCGGTGTGGGTGAGCTCTACATCATACAAACTGGGCCAAACAGAAATTCAGTAAAAATGATACCTATCAGATTGCAATGCAGAATACAATATCTACATTAATAGAAAGCTTCCAGTTTAACATTGACCTCCAACTGTATGAGCATTTATGAGATAAATTTATCAAATAATAAATACATTGGAGATTAAATGACTTTAAGGGAATATAAATTTACACCAGAGCTGTTTACACTAACACTCTTTGCAACCAGAGACTATTTAATTAATACTTGTAGTGTTTTTTTTTTTTTTTTTTTTTTTTTTTTTTTTGATTTTGTTTTTTGTTTTTGTTTTTTTTGCATTCATTCATTAATTCATTTTTATTTATTGAGAAACATTTTTCTGACAGTTCGTGTTAAGAGAGCAGAGACATGTTTCTGGTCGGAACACAATCCACTTCCTGTCGCCGGCCCGTCTTCAGTGTTACACTTCCGCTGCAGTGAGGAGAGGAAGCATCCGCCGAGCGTGTTTTGTCCAGATATTTAGTCTAGTTTTGCTGTGAAGGTAATTTGTTGTTCGGGCAATCATGTCTGGACGTGAGGCCCTCAACATGAAGCTGCCGCCGATCCAGTCCACGGCCGGAGCCGTGCCGATCAGGAACGAGAAAGGTGAGATTTGGTCGCAGCTAAAGGCTAACGTTAGCAACATGCTAGTGCATTAACGAACGTTACACGGCGCCGCGGTGTAAACCTTTAACATTTACTAACTTTTTATTCGGGTTTTGGGGTGTGGTAGTGGAGGTCAAACTGCACCAAACTCTTACTTATTTGTCACTTATACAATACTTTGCTGCCTGTCTTTTGTTTGTTTATTTGTTTGTTTGTTTGTGTTTTAGCTTTTTGGGCCACATAATAAACCCACGACGACTCCACAGTAACTGTTACTGTGTTTGTGTTTATTTACAGTGTTTACAGTGATGTTTGTTTGCCATGCGATGATGATGATGATGATGTGGCCGGGGGTCATACTTTACTCTCTGTGTTGTTACTGTTATGTCAGTTTGTAAAAGAAGCTTTATATGTGACTTTAGCTCATCATCAGATAAATGCGTCTTGCTCTGAATGGTGGATTAATATAAGTTCAGCATTTCATTATAAAAAGTTGTCTTCATCCTTTTCTGTTAAACTAACAGAACACACGTTTCTTTATGGTAAAATCTCAGAAATACTGTAATCTTTAATCCAGGATAAACCGGGCCCTGTTGTGTTTTGTGTATTTTCCGTGTGAAACCTCTCCACTTCTCATAAGCATGTCAGTCAATATTTGGATATTGAGGCTTGCAGATGTGTGAAATATTTGTCAAATGAATTGTGTCTGTCAGTGTTAAGGTCCATAACTCCTATGAGGTGTTTAGTGTCAAAAATTAATGTCAGATTCTAGTATTTCCCAGCTAGATTGTGTTTAACCAAGTGAAATGATTTTGTGTGTGAGAAACTTCATGTAAAGCCAGCTAAGTCTTTGCTGCTGTTTCTGTGGCCACATATTCAGGCAAGCATTTAATGTTCAGTAATGATGTTGTGTCACAGCTTTCACACAACAAAAACCTCCAATGACTTGCCCTTGATTTTCCAGGTGAGATCTCTATGGAGAAGGTGAAGGTGAAGAGGTACGTCTCAGGTAAGCGTCCCGACTATGCTCCAATGGAGTCGTCGGATGAGGAAGAGGAGGACTTCCAGTTTGTGAAGAAGGGAAAGGATGTGGAGCCGGAGCTGGAGCTGGAGGAGGAGGAGATCTCAGATCCACGTCTGAAACGTCTGCTCAACCGGGTCTCAGAGGACGTGGAGGAGAGGTATTTTCTATGAGGGCGCCAGGACGACATGCTCCAATAACCACTCACTTTTGTTCACAGCAGAAATGCTAATCTGATCCGACTGTTCTCCGCTTGTTCTTCCTCAGGCTTGCCAGACACAGACAGATTGCAGAGCCTGAGCTGATTGCGGAGAGCAGTGAAGACTCTGATGAGGGGACCTGGCATCCAGAACGTGAGGAGAGTAGTGAGGATGAAGAGGAGGAGGAGGAAGAAGTGGACGATGAGGTTTCTATCAGTTTATTTTTATAAGAAGAGTTCTCGGTGGAGGAAAAAAAAAGTGTTTGCCTTTTCAGGATTGGAGTGGTTCATCTTTACGTCTTTCTCCCTCTGTAGGAAATCGAGAGGCGGCGAGCGATGATGCGCCAGCGAGCTCAGGAAAGAAAAAATGAGGAGATGGAGATCATGGAGGTGGAGGAGGAGGGGAAGTCCGGGGAGGAGTCAGAGTCTGAGTCTGAATATGAGGAGTACACAGACAGCGAGGACGAAGCGGAGCCTCGGCTGAAACCAGTGTTCATTCGCAAGTAAGAATGCACATGAAGGGAATGCTTTGGCTCAGCACAGACGTACAAGTGTTGTCATTTTGATTTTTAGTCGATTCATTTTTGCCGCCAAGTATTGCCAGATTGCGGAAAAATTGTTTCTGCATCAACATTTTGTTACCATTATCAACTCATTGAAACATAAATGTTGTGTTCAACTTGAATCCCGTTTTCTCATCTTTATATCTTGTTGCAGCTCTCAGTTACAGTCCTAACAGATCAATGGACACTACAAACCACTCAAAGCGTGTCCTCATACAGTATTGATACAGTATTGATGTCGATGTAGTGAGACACTTATATAGCCGATTTTCCCTTGATCCATGACCTGACATGGTTTCACTGTCTGTTTCGCATTTTGCCCCACTTTCACAGTAACACATGTATAGAGGTATTAACAGCCACCTGACAGAGCAAACAAGGAACATCAAAACTATACAGGGTTCCCACGGATCCTTAAAATGACATTAAATTAATTAATCTAAAAATCAGGCCTTAATTGATATTTAAATGTCTTAAATCAGTCTGAAAGTCCTAAAAATGAGAAGTGGGATTTTATGAACGTTTTTTTTTTAGATAATTTGTTATATAATTTATTATTTATTAATTTCTTCATTTTGGTTAGAAAAATTGGCTGAAATTTCAATTCCATGGGGCATTAAAAAAGTCTAAACTTGAACTGTCTGTAAGCTGTAGGAACCCTGCTCGAGGAGAAAGGCCTGACTTCAGATCATTTTGAGGAAGACATGCTTCAGGTTGAGTTTTGGCGAGTCCCAGTGACTCTGTGGGACTGTATTGCAGAGCTGAAAATGGACGAAATAGTGTCTAAGTCTCAAAGTGCATTGCTGGCAACAAGGCAGTTATTAGCACCTCCTGACCTTAATGAAAAACGCTAAAACGAATTTTATTTTTCTGCATCAGGTACACAATCCCTTGCCTACTCCAAACAATTTCAGCTGTAACACTTTAAAACCACAGTGTTGAGTTAAAGTGCGTCTTTCTGTCCGTTTACTCCACAGGAAGGACAGAGTGACGGTAGCTGAGCGCGAAGCAGAGGAGCAGAGGCAGAAAGAGCTGGAGGCTGAGGCCAAGAGGCAGGCAGAGGAGCGGCGGCGCTACACCCTGAAGATCGTGGAGGAGGAGGCCAAGAAGGAGTTTGAGGAGAACAGACGCACACTGGCCGCCCTGGAGGCTCTGGACACAGACGGAGAGAATGAAGAGGAGGAATATGAAGCCTGGAAAGTCCGTGAGCTCAAGCGCATCAAAAGGGACAGAGAGGCCAGAGAAGCGTGAGTACAGATAGGATTTGACTCCCAAATATCAAACGTTATCCCTGGTTTTAGACAACAGTTGGATTGCAGTGTGAAATCATAGGTAGTGCAGGGCCTTTCATTGATACTGGAGCTCCTGTGAAGGACTTGATCAGTGCTTCAGGCGGTGATTTGTGGTGTTTGTTTGTAGCATCGAGAAGGAGAAGGCTGAGATCGACAGGTTCCACAGTATGACGGAGGAGGAGCGCAGAGCAGAGCTGCGCAACAACGGCAAAGTCATCACCAACAAAGCCTCCAAGGGCAAATACAAGTTCCTGCAGAAGTACTACCACAGAGGAGCCTTCTTTATGGTGAGTCACTTAGAAAGGGAATTTCACTAAGGTCTCTGCAGTTTGACTTTGACATAGTGTGTGTACTGTGGCATAGTGAAGCATGGACACACCTCAGAGGCCTACATCAGTGCTGAATGTGTTTTTGTGTTTTTTTTTTTTCTTCCAGGATGAGGAGCAGGAAGTGTTCAAGAGAGACTTCAGTGCACCTACTTTGGAGGACCATTTCAACAAAACCATCCTACCTAAAGTCATGCAGGTCAGCTGGATTATTTATTTTATTTTTTGTACGTCACATTTCACTATCTGGAAGGCTGGGCAGTATATTGGTATTATATCGACATTATGATATGACGGGCATTTTGGATAATTCAGTGCTGTGATTTGGCACACTCGTGGTCTTTTCCTGGTTTTTAAAGATAGATAGATAGATAGATAGATAGATAGATAGATAGATACTTTATTCATCCCCCAGGAAATTCACATAAGGCAGCATTACATTGAAAGGATGCAGTTTTCTGACCTTATTTGGGTGTTTGCCTCCACCTGCTTGGTCATCATATCCACATTACTAATTACTGTTTATTAAAAATCTTGCGTGTGCATTTCTCATGAAAGCACCAGTAATCATCCTTGCAATGATTTTGAGATATTCAAGGATCATCGTGATATTTGCTTTTATCCATATCACCCAGCCCCGGCTGTATGTCACATGCTTGTTTATTCAAGATGAGTCATGGCAGTAACATTACTGATCTGTTTTTAATGTATCACGTGTAGGCCTAATCTAATTAAAATCTTACCGAGCTGGTGGGAAGGTTTGACATCTGGGACGTCCCAGCTGGCCACTGAAAAGCAATGCATTATGGTGCACTATGTAAAACTGCATTGAAGTGAGGACCCTTTAGACTCATTTGGCATAAAACAATTGGATGGGAAATTTAACAGCTGAATCTTGGATGATTGTCAGTCGGCCTGACTCACTGAGACGTTTAGTTTATTCCATGTTTTTTTTTTTTGTTTTGACTAATGGTTTCTGAATCCAGTCAACCCTCAGTTTTGCATCTTTTCAACATGGTATCTCACAGTCTTTAACCTGCTCTCCTGTTGAGTATTTAAAGCATATTGGTATGGGAAATTTCCTGTTTGTTTTCCCAATGCAGTTGATAGCGAGTGACTGCAGGGTTAGTGATGTAATTCACTGATTTGACCTCCTGTGGTTTGTTTTCCCTCATAAGGTCAAAAACTTTGGTCGCTCTGGACGCACCAAGTACACCCACCTGGTGGACCAGGACACCACGTCGTTCGACTCAGCCTGGGCGCAGGAGAGCGCTCAGAACAGCAAGTTCTTCAAGCAGAAGGCCGCCGGGGTGAGGGACGTGTTCGACCGGCCCACGCTGAAGAAGAGGAAGACCTAAGTGTGAGGAGCTGGAGCAAAACCTGCCAGGCTCGCTCTCCAGCCTCACAGACTATTCTTAAAGACATTTTCGGTGGATCTATTGATCTCCATCCTGTTGGATTCAAGGATGCCTCGCTCTACTGGGTTGTTTTTATAGAATAAAGAAGAAAAATTGAGGCAAACTGACTCTACCCCCCTGATCTGTCCATTCACCAGAGAAGAATAAGATTAACCAAGACTTATTTGCATGAGTGCTCCTCAGCCGCAGTTTGAGAGTGGTTCTTATTATCAGTAGCAATACTTTTGCAAGACACAAAATTCAATTAGTTTTGATTCTTTTTGTCACGTCACAAACTGTAAATACATGAGTAAACAATTGCATTTCACAAATCCTAAGGCAAAAAAAACCTTAAAACGTTTCACTTGAAAGTTGACCCAAGACCTCAGAAAAACTGTTCAAAGCTGCTCTATTGAAGCTGAATGAGGGAACAATTTTGTGGATGTTGCGACAGCATTTCTTGGTTTTACTGGGGTTTGGAGAAACTTTGTAGCTCAGATGTGTTTTGCTCATTAGACCTCAAGTGTGGGTTTTGATGTAGCTCTTGACAGCTTTTGAAGACATTTGAAGATTCAAATGACCAAAACTCACTGCAGCAACAGGTGAATTCTGATTTTGGGTGAATTTTAACTCCATAACACAGTGGTTGAGTCACTGCATCTTAAAGTGAGCAAAGAGGAGATACAAGCAATATATTGATTGTGGACTGACCATTAATCTTGGTGAATCTTAATGATTTTTTTTTCTATAACCCAGATATTTCCTCAGCTGTCCACACTCATGAGGGCTTAATAGTGCTGTGATATAATTTTGTAAATACCATCTTGTATCGATACTTAGTATACAACTTCTTTGTATTTGTCAGCCACTATACCTCTGTATTTGACAGTAATTTTAAGTGTTTGTGAATAAAACACATTTTCCTTTCATTCCTTTTATTTTTTTCCCACATGGAACAAAATGCAGATATTAACACTTAACTATTGGCAAAAAGTAGGCAAGCCAAATGTCAAGTTTTACTCAGAAAATAATAATAAAAAAAAAAACATTGGGATAAAGAACACACCACCCAGTTCAGTTCAGCAGTGTTAACGCGACCCCTCGTAGAAACATGAAGCAGTCCCGTGTGTAAAAGCTGCTGCTCCTCAGGTGCCGAGGTCCATCCAGTCAGTTGGTCAGAGCCACCAGAGCCTCCACCACGTTGCCCATGTGCTCCCTCAGGCTGCGCTCGGCCACGCCCCGCGAGATCTCCATCTCGGACATCTGGACAGCAGCAGAACCAAAGACTCAGAATCTGAACTCACAACACAAACTCAACACTGGTACCACCATGTTTTCTCTGCAATCTAAAACATATCAAATATTGACTGAAAAATGTCTACCAGTAAAGAAAAAAGATTTTGAATAGAAACCTCTGACATTGTCCCAACTTAATTTAGAATAGAACAGAATAGAAGCCTTTATTGTCATTGCATCTAGACACAACAAAATTGTAGATGCTACTCCGAGAGGTGCAAAACACCATAAAAAAACAGACTTCAAACCACTATTCACACTCGTCACACATACATCATTCACACTCATCATACATGCACACATACAAAGAACATGATAAGCTGCCACAGGATAAGCTACCACACCATTTACAACATCATACATATGCATTAAGAAAAAAATATCTATATATGTCTATCTATATATCTTTATATCTATCTATCTCTATATCTCTCTATAGATAGATAGATAGATAGAGTTCATATAGGGCAATCACGGCCTGACTGTGATACCAAGTGCCAATGCAAGACAGCAGTAAGTGAGTCCAAGTACAAAGTTAGCAATAGATGAGCCCATGCTCAGTGCAAGATATGCATGTGTGTAGTGTCAAATGCAATTATTGAGAGTTTACACTAGTAATGGCCTGAGGAAAAAAGCTGTTTCTGAATCTGGATGTGTGTGTTTTGATGGATCAGTAGCGTGTGCCTGATGGCAGCAGCTGAAACAGAACATGGCCAGGATGTGTGGAGTCTTTTGCTATGTTGGAGGCTCTTTTAAGGTAGCGAGAGGTGGTTATGCTACTGAGGGAGGGCAGCGAGCAGCCAATGATTTATTCAGCTGAGCGTATTACTTGAGAAAATTTACATTATAAAAAGGAATAATAGAAATAAGTTAATTTAAATGAAAAATTTCTGCATCTATGCTGTCAAAACTGGTAAATGCAACACAATACTATGTTTGATATTTAAAAAATTAAGAACTACAATGATACCATGCCAAACAAGAAAAAAACGACACTCGTGACCTAGACAGCGTGGAGGCGTCTTTTGCACAGCAGGTTTTGATACGTTGGTTGCTCCTGGGTTCGGCTCCTGGCATCAGTTTTATCAGTTTTATCAGTAAGTTCAGCTCGACTGGGACTGGAACATATAGCGGGCTGTTTGACACGGCTCAATGTTTTCAGCTGTTTGACTCGTTCAGCTTTCAGGACGCATTTGGTCAAGGTATTGCATGTTCATGTACTGAATTCAAGACTGAATTTAATCACCAGAGGTATGGCAGTAGTGCTGAAATTTCACCTGCTGTGACAGCAACCACCTGTCTTACAAACTAGACAACCAGAAATGAAAAAAAGCTACACTGAAACTAAAAAAAAAAAAAAAAAAGGTTTAAAAAAAAACAAACAAACAAAAATGTGTACGAAAAACAAACAAAACAAAAACAAAAAAACAGGAACTGGAAACTACCATCTGTATTCATTTCAAGGTTCAGCCAAATTATTATTAATATTTTTTCTGCCTCTTTTATGTAACCATGTAACAATTCTTTATCAATCAAAACCTTTGGTACAGACAAATAGACAGATAGATAGATAGAGCACTGTACAGAGACACTGAACAAATATCTTTAAATTGCATGTCTAAATCTTTACATTTTTTCCTTTTAATTAGTTTTTTTTTTTTTTAATTACCAGTATATATATTTATCTGTATATAATTCTAACAGCATTTCCACTGTTTAATGTACACTTACTACACTTGCTTAGGCAATGTAAATGTCTGTTTCCCATGCCAAAAAAGCCTCTAATTAACCTTTAAATTAACAGAGAGACAGCCAGAGACACACACACACACACACACACACACACACACACACACACACACACACACACACACACACACACACACAAAGCATCCCAAAGTGGTTTAGTGAGGAACTTACGATTAGTTCTACGTCCTCTTTCTTGATGGTGACTTTGGCCAGCTCTTTTTCTCTGAAACGACGAGACACAAACAGTGAGCAGGTCCAGTCAGCAGCTCACGGGTTTTGTACATGACAGCTCAGCCTGCAGCCTCCCCTTCACTACAATCTGTCAGCAGGGATTTGTTTTGGTTTCTCCTGCCTCAACTCTCTGTCATTTTCCAGGTGTCACACCCCACACAGCCCCTTGAGCCCACAGCCTCAGCTCCCAGGTGTTGAGCAGCTCACCTGGAGGCTTTCAGCATCCACAATGTGTCTGATATTACACACACACACACGTGGTATTTTAATATTAAGGCTGGGTGAGTCAACACACATCCTACCTCTCTTGTTTGGCTTTCTGTTCTCGCGATCTCCTGTCTCCAATCACTGACATGGCCTGAAACAGAAAAAAACACCGGTACAGGATTAAAAACAAACAACACCAACAACAAAAACAGTTAGCGGTACTGCTGGAGTTATTGAATTATTAAAGTAAAGTAGCAATTATTAAAGTAAAGTAGCAACGATATGAGTTTATTAAGTATCTATTTGGCCACATAACCAGCCGCCTAATGTGAATACAGTAAAGAATCAGGGTTAGTGTATGACAACTTAAAACTGTGTATTTGCAGACTCAGTAGTAAATGTGGTCCTGAGTGGTGATGTGCTCCTCACAGGAGACCACATGCTGCCCGGCTAGCGTCGGCCCGTCTCACCGTTTCCAGGTCGGAACTGGAGATTTCCTTCTCCTCCGCATAGTCCGTGACTCTCTCCAGATCCGCGGCTCCGCTATCATGTTTCCGAGGCTTTTCCACCGGCTTCCCAGTGCAATTTTCCTCGGCTTCCAGGTCCAAATCGACGTCTCCCTCCGCCGCCATGTTTGCTTCCGTGAGGCCGGAACAAAGAGAAAGAAAAGGTTTGTTCCCCCCGGACGTCGGAAGGAAATGTGTGTAGCACCGAAGGGATTTTTTTTTTTTTTTTTTTTTTTTTTTTAAAGGAGAAATCCGCACAAATTTCGTTGGCCGGTGAGTATTCAGAGTTTTTGAGGAAGAATTTCTCTCTCAGAAAGCCAGAACTGAGACTGTTGATGGTGTCAGTCACACTTGTCAAACATTATGTTTTGGTAGAAAGTAAAAACCCTCACTGACTCCAAACTTAACCTGTATGAAGCCTTATAAAACATCTCTGCAAGATTAAATATAATCACATCAACAGTTTCTGAATTATGGGCTGTGGTCTATTAGGTGGTGTCACAGGTTATAGGATGACTGCAAAACAGATTGTCTTGGAGTCTGCCAATTAAGGGTTTCTACTTCAAACTGATGATTAAAACAACTTTAACTGCACATAACACGTAACACTTGAGTTTTGCTGAAATAAAGATAATAGTCCCACAGTTTATTCTAACACACTTGATGTGTTGAGACAGTAATAATGGGATTTTTTTTTTTTTTTTTTTTTTTTTGACTATTGGACTAATTGGACTACCTATTCATAGAAATAATATGGACCTACCTATTTATAGTTATTCACAGAACACACATAAGGGTGTCTTGAAGGTGAAATTTTTACTCTTGTTAAGAAATACAAGGTGATGTTTGTGCTTGACTTCATTTTATATCTCCTACATGGGGAACTCGTTTCAAAATGCCAAATGCTCAGTATGGTGAACTGATCAGGTGTTTGTTGGCTCACGTTCAGTTTTGCAGAGCACAAATGAATGGTGACAAAAGGAGATTATAGGGTTCACTGTGTATATAACCAGAAACTCCATTTACTGTAAATTACTCAGTAGAAGATGACACTTAGTGTGCAGTCATTTTGGCGAGCATATGTAAAATGTAATCCATGCCTCTTGTCTGATTTCACCTTACTTGCACATTCCCCAGAAAACTGACCTTTTCTATTTTGAGCTCTCTAAAAACAACTAAAGTTATGCATCTCAATTTTAAATCTCTGTGTATTATTTCATTCCAACTTAATTAGTTAACAAGTCTTTCTAAATAGGACGTTTTTTTCCCAGAAATATCAATCTAACAGATTTCCCACAGCTAAATTTGTATGCTGTTACACAACGCTTTTGGACCAAATCCATCAAATCCATCAAAATCCATTAAGGACGGTGATGCGCGAGGGATTTTCTGGGGACATGTGCACATTATGTCATTCACAGTTGTAATCACAACTTTGAATCAATGATCATTTTTGTCCTAAAGCACAACAGCTGCTAAGTTTACCATTTTTTGTCAATGCAGCCATCCCAGGCAGTGTGTCTTGATGGCTTATTTATTTTCTGATCTCTAGCTGTGGGGCTTAATTGTTGATGTTCACATTAATTAATTGAACTGTCCAAGACACCATGTGTAACATACTGATTTTACTGATGACGTGTTATGGCTGTATTGTCTGAAGGGCTGAATAAGACAGTTATGTGCTCTTTGACTGCAGCACTCAGTCACCACACGCTCCTCCTAGTGCTATTCTTGTCCATTATAAGGGGTTTACTTGTCCTTTTTATTGAGTAACCTGTCAACTGCTTCCTGCGTCTTTCAGACTTTCTTGTCCTTTCTTGTGCATTAGCCCTTTCAATCCAGCCTCCATAATCAGATTAAGGCAAGAGAAACCTCCTTGTGCCATTCAGCCCTGCCTTGGTCTGAAATCACATCAGCGCTTTTTGATTTTCCTTCATTCAGCTTTCATTCAGATCAGCTCGGGGGATGTGTGTGGTCGCAGGGGCCCGCAGAGATGGCACCAAGGCCTGTGAGACGCTGCTGTCGTCATGCCAACCCCTTCATCCTGCTGTATGACTGATCACCGGGAGCTCTCCTCACCCCAAGGCCTCTGGGAAGTGATGTCGCCGCGCTGTCTTCTGGGCCAGGTGAGGCTTTAGGTGAACCTGCAAGATCAGTGTGAAGGCACGATTAAAGGATGACAGCTACCTCTTGATATGGAGAAAAAACAAACACATCAAAGCATGGCATTAACTCAAATTTGTGCATTAATACATGATTTATGATTTAAGAAATTAGATATTAGTAGGATTCCCTGGAAGTAGGTTTGACAAAAGCTTGTGTAATTTACCACTCTGGTTTTGCTTTACCAGATGGACCGTTAAGACGTATCGCTTTAATCCCTTAAGGGTTTACATTTAAAAGAAAAATCCGCCCTAAAAAGCTTTCCACTTTTAGAAATAAACAAACAAACAATCAAAAAACAGCAACTGGTGATGCATTTTGCATTTTGGGTCCATTTTGTTGTTCAGTGATATATATTTATATCATTCCAGTGCATAACTGGCTAAAATTAGATGAAGCGAAGTCGTGTTGAAACAATTCCAGCACCTACAATGGAGTTTGACAGCAGAAAATCTTTCAGCGATGTAAAACATATGCAGTAAACATCAGATTTTGGTGTCAACATTAAGAGCTTCTTTTTCAAGCACCCATCATTTTGCACCAACATTCAACAAATAGACGTGGAGAGGTCCATTGTAGAGAGACAAACAGGAGCCTCAGTGAAACAAGACATGCTGCGTGTTGAGCGACGGGTCACGGTTACAGTAACCGTAACTCCTCAAACAATCTGCCCTCAATCTAAGGCCAGAATATGAGAAGGGCCAACGCACAGACGAATGAATGGGTACATTGTGTTGCTATGGGAATGTCAACATGACTCGGTGACTCATATACAAAGTCTTTATTTCATTTTAAACTTCAGTTCATTTTTTATCGCTCTAAATCTAAAATTGTGTCCATATACGTGTCATCAAAACATAGTTCGCTCAGAGGAAAGTCTTGGATAAACTATGAATGGAGACTTTTCCTCTTTCTTTGTCTGGCGTTGATCCAACTGTTATTACACAAGCCTATTGAAACCATAGATTGAATGCTTTCACGCAAGCAGTGATTTGCATCCTCTAATTTGCTTTTGTTTGCTCTCTTTGGCACCATTTCCCCTCTCCCACAATGCACCAGCAATTATCCTTGAGCAAAAGGGCCCCCAGGAATGCTGGGCAGTGTCTAACTGGTGGACTGGACCACTGGGAGGAACACGTGTTCATCACTGGGACTAATTGGTTTAGATTGTTGATGCTGGAGAGAATAATCCAAAGTGAGATTAAGGGTATTACATTAGTCTGGCATTTCCTCCATTTCCTGTGGCATTTCCTCCATCATTGTGAAACATTTGTTAATAGGCCAGTGTGGATGTTGTTGCGCTGACATATTTTTAAAGTCACTGTGGGTTTTGTCTTTAAAGTGCCTGTCTGTGATATTTCCAATTTATCAGTTGTGGAGTAGGATTTTGATGATAAAAACAATCTCAGGAAAGTTTAGATTCTGTTAGAATTCAACATACATTTTGATTTTATTACAGTAAGCAAAAAAGATGAGGAACTCTCTTACAGTTAATGCCGTTATAAAAAGGGAATAAAAAAAGAAAATAGTCTTCTCCTGGGCTGCAGAGAGACAGGAATCATTATGATGCTACACTGCTGCCCGGTGTGCCCAGATACTTCACTATAAATTAAAGATGTGTAACAGTTCTCCTCATTAAACTGCATAGTTCACATATTCAGGCAGTAGGTGTGTCATGAATTATCTGTAAAGTGCAGAAAATATTAATCTTAATGTGTTTTTGGTTGTGCAGCTCAGTCATGATGACATGATGATTAGAAAATGTTTGTCAGTGCTTTACATATAACCAGGTGGGCTTCATTTATGTTTTGTGAAAACTGAAATACAGATTATTTCATGCAAACACATACACTAATTTGAAATTAGACACAAATGTATATTTGGCATAAATACTAGATAGGATACATTTTCTGACAGGCATTAGCTGGCAGTGAAGCTAAAATGTACAAAATGTAAAATGCCTTTTGGGGTCCTCAACCAGTCACAAAAATATTATATTCTTTTATTTCTGCTGAGGTTTAGGCCAAAGTGAACTATACAACACTGCAAACAGCTAAATTGGCATCTTCAGACAGAATTTGCACTTCAGCTTCAAAATTTAATTCAGGGACGTGTCAGTAAATGTGTTTTATTTGTGGATGGGTGGACACAGAGTCGCTGTTTGTCATTGCTGAATAATTGTGATTGGGGGACCAGAGGAGAATGGAGTGGAGGCCCAGAGTCCCCTTTTGTGCACGGGGCCCATAATTCCTAGCGACAGCCCTGGTCAGTGGCTCCTGAAGCTACTTCTGTGAATGATCTGACAACTGTTGGTTTGCCTGAAGATTTGCCAGAACACCTGAGAGCGCTCATTCACTGCGTTTGTAAATCCAAGCCTCTTATCCGATTCTAAAGCAAGCAACCCTCCACCAGGTCGTGTTATCCAACTTGCCGTTTGTCACTAAGTTCGGAGAAAGTGAAGCCAGTCGGACAATGAGCTTTGATTATGGCTATTCTGAGGAGACAGAAGATACTGGCACAGAGGGCTTTTTCCATCAAGCCTGTAAATAGGGCCGTGTCTCCTGCCAGACACACACTCCTAGTAATCACTTTCACTCAAGTGTAACGTACTGTGTGTGGCACAGTCCACTCCTCTGGGTCACTGCCGTGGTCACTTTTACTGTGCAGTTGTGTTTGTTGCATCACCTCCCGTGTTTCTCAATTGATTTGGTGCATTTCTCTAAATGAAGGCTCAAGCTTTGAGAACAGTCAACACAGCCAATGAAAATGAAATACTGCTTTTTTCAGATAATGTCTTTACAGAAGCACACGGATGCCATTTATTGGTTTGGTAATATCTTCAGCTATGCCCACATAGGAATATTAACAGTGAAATATGCATATCAGGAACTTCCATAATCCTTTTTTTCTCTACATAATCCCCTTTCATGAAATATTACAACAAATATCACTATTTGCTGTTAAAATATTCTCCTTGAAAATTATACATTTTAAATGATAGATTATTTAATTTTTTGTAAATAAGTTCATTATGCACAGGTCAGGCCAGGGATGAGGCGTTAAGAAGGGAACAGTAAGCCATCTTATTTCAATGGTGTGTTTATCAGGCCATATGTGGTGCAGTTACACTCTCAATGCTTTCATTTGGCCTTCCCTGTCTTGCTGTAGCCCCCTGTGGCGATGGGGGGCTGCCCTGGGTGGGATAAGCTGTGGCTAGTGCCGTCCAGTTGGGGCTAGTGACAGAGTCAGACTAGGGGACTGGAGTGAAGGTCACCCTGGCTGAGAGGAGGGCTGAACAACGACAGGATTATCCAGACACACACCGCCCTGCACAGTAACCCAAATCTAATCTCACTCACTCTCTTCATGCAGCTCGCCTCACAAAAGGCTGCTGTAGCCACACAAATGTTTACCATTTCTTCATGCCACCTCTGCAATGAAAATACTTAATATAACTATAGTATAATACATATAATAATTTAATAAATATAATACTAAACATATCAAAAATCTTTTTTTCATGGAAATAAATACCAGTTTTGCCACTTTATGTTGCTTTTACAGCTTTTAGATAGATAGATAGATAGATAGATAAAATATCCTCCTAGTGCAAAATATCAGAACAACGACTGATATTCCCTTTAAATCTTGTAGGTGTAGTGTGGGTGGAAAATATGAATCAGCAGTATGTTTTATGTATAATTATTTACATAAATGAAGTCCGAGTCCGAGTCAGTTTTGAATTTTAGAGTTAAAGTATTTTTCAAAATGACCCACTTTTTGTTCGAGTGGTTTTTGTCTATTTTCTTTTTTTTTTTTTTTTAATCCTGCATAGAAGTAGTGGTTATAGCTATGTTTAAACCTCTCAGCTGACAACTTTCCGGCCATCTCTTAGACCCCAAAATCTGGTGAACGGTCGTGTATTAAGTTGTAAACTAAATTCTAAATGCATCCTCCAAATGCATCGCAGACAGCCCTACATCCAGTTCGTCCCACTTTCATATTTGTGGGTCGTAATGCAGTGATACTTTGTAAGATTATGGACGTGACCTCTTTCTCTGATTGACAGCTAGGAGGTCGCTGAGAGCAGGGGGAGCGGTGGCTGGTAGGACAGGGAGAGGTGTCAGGTATCATCTAGAAATCACAGAGTAAAAATCCCGTTTTGTAAAACTGGATTAAAGAGGAGTATTGCCTAATCCCATTGTGCTGAGGGGTTTGTGTGTTGCTGGTGTAGCGGAGGGAGGCCGCTGGGGGAAGGGAAGGACAGATGGAACTGACACATGGTCCCTGTCGTCGTCCTCCTCCTCCCTTCTCCTCACCCCCCCTCCTCCCCTCCTCCCTCTCAGTCTCTGCCTAATCTGACCGAGTAGAACAGGGGACGATGGGGGAGGGCATTGGGCATTCACCACCACCTCTCGCTCTTTTCTGGCAGTGCCCAACACAGCCGCACAGCCAAATCACACAGGATATGGGCAAAAAAACAACTTCTTCTCCAGTGAAGCTGGACTGAGAATTGCAGCAGCTGAATTGGCGGACTAGCTTTTCTGTTAATCCAGCTGACAGCATAAGGAGCACAAGAACGATCTGCTGGACTGCACGATAGCAGCTGGGGTTGGACTTGTATCAGGTTGTTTTTTTCTTCCCCAGTAGCAACATCAGGCCTGTTGCTGAAAGAGGTTTCACTGCAGGAGTTATGTCCTTGTGTCTTTGAGGATGTGAGGATGCCATCTTCGCAGGGACTTTGATGAAAAAAACTATTTTGTGCTGGAGATTCATGGGCAAATGTAGAGTCATGGGAGTCAGGGAGAAGGACTTCAGAGGCACACCGACGTCCACCAAAGGGATGAACCAGAATGGAGCCTACAGCTACTTCCTCAACATGGTGGCCTATCAGGTGAGACTGGGTGACCATCAGCTCAGGCAACTGGATGAACATGGTTAATGTGAATGATTAGCAAGTGCAGTATTTTATAATTTGAGTACTTAGGTTTCAGCACAATTTTTTTTTTATTGATTGTAACTCCACCATTCAGCTGAAATAGATGCATATTTTTCTTGATGATGGTTTCTGTAAGTACAAAGCAGTACATCTGATCATCTCTGTGTGATTTCATTGTTAATTGTATTTTCATAGAGGTTTATATTATATTAAGTGCCACTGAGGTTATTACTATGAGATTCAGTGCTGACAGATGTGATGTCTGCTGGAGTTTCCCAAGATCCACTACACACTGGCAGCACTGCACCAAAACATAAGGTATTTTATAAAAGGGTGAAGACTGAGCTATTCAGGAATTCAGAAAGTTATTTGTCATGGCCATCTATGCTCAGTCCAGCAAAAGCCAGAGAGAGAAAATATTTGAATGTGGACTGTCATTCTGTGTCGTCAGAGAAGTTTCCACCTTTTTACATTGGGTTTTATTAGTGTTTTTCTCTTTACAGTACATTTTCCAGAGTCGGTGATTGTTGACTTTTCAGCAACAGTTATTGGAGTTGATAAGTGTTTACTGGAGAGTTGTTGGTCACCTCAGAGAGCTGATGTGACTGAGGTGATCAAAACTGTCTAAACTGGGAAATTAGCTCTGATTGGTGTGGGTGATATAAACACATTTAAAGTATTGATTTTTACTTTTAGGCTAATTTAACAGTGACTTTCTTTCCCATCCAGCAAAAATTAGTTGAAAAGATGCTGAAAAGACATCATTGCCATACGTCTAAACAACATCTACATTTGGTTGAAAAGTAAAAGGTGAAAAACCGTCATTTTCAAGTCATTGAAAAGACATCTCTATAAACACTTCCCTGTACCATCTACTGTCTATTTTTGGGCTAAATTAGGACCAAATCAGATGGACTAAACACTGCCCAGTTTTCAATGTCTATTTTTGGGTGAAATTAAGGCAGTGATGGACAAGATTTAGCCCAAAAAACAAAAAACAATGTCCAAATGATGTCTGATGTTTGGTGGGTTAACACTGGTGTGCACAAGAGACAGGGCTGTACATTAACAAATATAAGATGAATACATTACACATTTCAAGTGTTATACATTACAAGCTGTGCATTAGGTGGAAACGTTTTGGTGAAACTACCAGTATAAATGAAGTAAGGATAAAGAAACCTGTCTCAGGTTATGTCCAAACAAATCTTGGTAACTCCATTTTGGCCCGCTGTCCACACTAAACCTTTTTTTTCCACCTGTGAAAACACTGCTTTTGTGAAAACTCTGTACAAAATGTGGTAAAATTAAAACACTGGCCTAGTGTTGTTGTGTGGACGGGAAAAACTGACCTTTCTGACAACACTCACGCAGGATTATCATGTGATCTGCATTGTGTATTGAGCATGTGCACCATGTGCACAGGCCATGCACGCAAGCCTGCACATGTATAATGAGGAGGTGTTTTGGGACGTTACAGTGTGGATGGTGGGCTTTAGAATAAAGTTCTGAAAACACAAATAGAAAAAGTAGGAGTGGAGCACAGTGTGGGCATTTTCAAAGTTACCTCCCTGTGGCTGCATTCAGTCAGATGTTTTTATAGTGCATGTGAGTGCTGCTTTTATTTAATTTCAACGAGACCATGCACTTCACTTCTCCATCTCCTATATCTCACATTTGGCGTTTTTTTTTAATGCATGCAGTTCCACGCAGAAAAGTTGAAAATATTTTGACTTTTGTGGGCAGGCCACTTTGCGGATCCTTTGCCATTTTGTCGAATCAACTTGGAGTTAGCTGCCCCATGGCTTATTACAGGCAGCTAACTTGATATGACAATGAAACTGTGGTGCATCTTAATAATCTTTACATATCTGCATCTCAAAGCAAGTCAAGTACCAGTAACCTCTGCTGTCGTCCATTCACGCTGGCGGCCAATATCATCTTGACACTGAAGTGTGTTAAATGTTGCGTGCATTGTGATGGTCCTTCCAAAGCTTTTCTACACATCAGACTGTCTCTGGTCCTGCTGCTAAAACATGACCAAGAAGATCAGATGTGCCTCATAGTTTTTCACATATGAACAAAAACTTTCATCTAAATACACCCTGAGTGTGAACGTGACCTGAAGAACAGAGAGCCTGGCAGATGATAACACACGTCACAGTACAAAGAGTGAAAAATCTCTACTATTGATCAGCTGATCATACTGTGTAGTTTCACACTGTCACTGCACGTTACTGTGTGTAAGTTTACCAGACAACAAAATACAGCGGACACTGATGTCCTGCTCTGACCTCCATGTGTTTTATAATTCCTCTGCAGCAAGGACAGGGTTGACAATGTGGACCATTACCGTACTGAGTAGTTGGCAATGTGCACGGAGGTTCAAGTGTAAAAAATGGACTGATTTATAAACACAATGGAAGTGCTGCTCCATTAGCTGCAGTGTGTTTTGCAGCTAATAGATGAACAATGAGCTTGTTAGTCTTAGCATTTACTAATTACCTTGGAGTGGCAGTTTTGTACATGGTGGCTTGTTGCCTCTTTGAAAACCACTTATCAGTAGATCAAAAAGTAGAAACTGCATCAAAAAGAAATGTACAAGCAAGAAGTTGCTCACTAGAGTGTGACAAAATAAAGCTGGTGCCCAGGTACCATACATGTCTAAGGCACATGGGATTAGCTTTCAGATTAGCTCTTTGAATTCTTAGAAAGATCTGGGATATCTTATCATGACATTCACATGGAAGACACCCCTGGAGTGCATCTGTCCTTTTCACTGCAACTGACTTATAACTATTCCTCAGAGGTCATTGTTCACACTATCATTGTGTCTTCCAGATCTCATGAGTGTGATTGGTTTTATCTGAGTACGATGCCCACAATAAAAGATTTAAACTTTCAGTACAATTCAGGTGACTTTGGTAAAAATACAATTCTCTATTCATGTTTTTTGGCCAACTGTTGACTCCCTTGTTTGCTGCAACATTAAATTTACATGTCAGTCTGTGACCTTATTAATCCTGTATTAATCTAAGCCAGAGGTTGGACTAGCCATTTTGATGGACTGAGCTTGAGGGGTTTTCCCTCAATGTGCAGGTTGGCACAATTATGAAAAAGCCTGGCTTTCTCAAGCTGTCTCAACATTGTAGCTCAAAATCATCACAGAGAATTCTAAATGCTTTTCTGCCATTGTTTTGATCTAAAATAATAAGTCTGTAACCAAACTACAGAATCACAGTATCTGTAGAGCTCCAATCTACATGTTTATGAGTGTAAAGATAAATGATTGGTAAATCAAAAAGGAAAGGATGAATGAAAAATAAATTTCTCTGTGTAATCATGTTTGATATTAGAACGTTGAACTGGAGAGGACATGCTTAAATCTTTGAAGACTCATTAACAGATAATTTGTTGTAGCTGGGATAATACAAATAAAGCGGTCTGGTCTAGACATAGTGGCTCCAAGGAATCCTCATGTTTTTAATCTATTTCAAGGCGTCTACACTGAAGGATGCTGGCAGAGTTTCTGTCTAGTCAGGCACTTTTCTAACAGATCAGAAAGTAGGTTACTTCCTGAATCATAGGACTGATGTGTGGTTGGTAGTGAGGCAGTGATGTCACCGTTCACAACATCATATGACATTGCTGCTTTTTATGCATCTATAGATAGATAGATAGATAGATAGATTTACCTTTATTGATTGACCGAAGGAGAATTCAAATGTCACAGTAGCAGCAGCAGTGGTTAACGGCAAAGTTATACATCAATGCAAAAAAAATTAACATCCAGGCAAGACATTTTTTTCCTACGTCCCTATAGAAACAGTTTGTGGTAGATCCCTATAAGAAATTTTAAAAATGCAATACCTATACATAAAAAAGGTAGAATAAGGTAAAATAGGAATAGGACCCAGTAGATCTGTCCATATATAAATGTGTAGTGTCTGTGTGTGATATATGATGTACAGGGTCATGGGTTGTGTGTGTGTACTGTATGTATGAGCCCGACTAGCTGTGGCCCAGGTTAACCTGCAAGTTATGTTAACTAACTGTTTGATCTCGCTTCTGAAGCACAGTTCTCTACCTTTGTCTTTGTCTTGCCTGATGCAGTGCATCAGATCGGGACTGATGCTGTTTCTTAAATACACTGTACATGCACATTCACGTCACACATTATCTGTTTGTATGTACATGTGTAAAATCTGTGGTGGGGCAGTTTATCTGTGAGCAGTGTATGGCTGTCAGTCTCAACCAGTAGAGGGAGAGTTACTGGATGCTTTTCATTTTTTAATATGCAGTCCAAATAATTTTCTAAAAACCTCAATTTGAGAAGATGCTGAATTGTCTGGAGTGTCTCTGAACCATGATCAGAGGTCAGCTACACGATATCAAATGGAATCAAATGGAATGGAAAGGAGATGGAATGAAAGTATGTAGGATGTTCTTCCTTAGATTACAACCAGATTATGACATGCACGTGATGAGTAACAATATCTCTGTATGGCACCAGCATCCAATGTGTGCATTCATAAATCATAGCAGGACAGTACAGGACGGTGGCTTTCGGCCATTTTGGACTCATAATCCCTTAAAACAAAGCAACGCCTGCTCATGACTTGTGTCTGTGCTGCAGATGCAGAGGAGGGGAATCCAACAAAAACATGATTTTCCAGGTTGTTTTGTTTGATTATCAGATCAGAACAAGAAACTGTATTACAGAAATGTTTTTTTTCCCATCCCATAAATCATCTTATGACCTCCCAGAATTATCCCACGCCCCCCTGGTTGAGAACCTCTGGTTTAGAGGACAGACCTCGACACTGTAATCTGCAGAATTTGCTGTCACATCAGGCAAACACTGGTTTAGCCTGCTTGTCCCTGCATCCTTAGATTTAGTGCAGGATAAGAGGCGACTGGCTTACAGCCAGTCCACAGCCCTTTATCAGAATCAGAACCAGACAGCTGCTTTTGGGCATGGTCGATTAATCTTCTGTCTCTCCCCAATCTCCCTCCTTGTCTCTCCCTACCTTCTAATCTAAACAGTGTGTTGAGCCAGGCACACAGTCAACCAAGCCTTCCAAAAGTATAATCATACATCTTTTCTAAACCTCAGAAACTGGAGTCAAATACCATACATAAGGGAGCGATACATCAAATATTATGTTTAGGTATTCTAATGAAGAGTCTAGCCTGCACCCTAACGTTTGATTAAGAAAACATTATTCAGAACTATTAAATGCAATCTAAATATGACACCCGAGTGACAGATTATAAGAAATATATAACAATTTTTTTGCTAGTATGGCCATTCAACTCAAGGCTCAAAGCTAAATCACAACTCAGTCTGTAATTTGAATATCTTTTTCAGTTTATTAGTGTAGCGTGCTCAGCACAGAGCTTAGTCTACAAATCCTGAGTTAAAGCATTTTGAAACTACTTACTATCACAGCAATTTTTGCAAGATATCAACGGCTATAATAAAGTTTGAGGTTTCCAATATTTAGAATATATTATCTTTTTGGATGGCACTGTATATGAAACCGATTTCTTGTGTCTGAAATGTCTCAGTTGCCTCTCTGAACAAGTGGATAGAGGACAGCCTTACTTATCCTTAGCCTTACTGTTGAACCGACACCAGAACGAGATGATTCAACTTCATTCCTCATTGGTCAAGTTCAAGGATACAATCAAAGGCTAAAAGATAAAAATATCAAACGATTACAACACGACTTTACGAGAATACACACATTGCATAGCAGAAATGATTGCTGGAGTGTTAATCGATGCTAAGCTAAGTAATTAAGTAAATAATTAATAAACTAAATTAACTAATTACCTAAGTGGTTAGCTACTAACTGCTGTTAATTAGCTTGTAAGGGTGATGTTAGGTGGTAGCTAAGCATTTAACTGTACTTGCTAGAGTGTTACTGGGTGGCTGCTACAAGTTTATTAAGTAGGTTATTAAGGTAAGGTTATTAAGTATTTACCAGAGATAGTCTTTATAGGGAGATATTCCACCTACATGAATGTGAGTTGCCGCCTCCAGGAAGCAACATCGTGTGCTAAAACTGAGCTAAACAGAGTAAAATGAACAGTGGTCAGTGGGATTTTTGAAATCAGCTCTCTAAATTATAATTCTTGTTTTCTGACCATTGGTGAAAATGACCAGGCAGTGGTTAGGAAGATACACATTTCTATGATCTCAGATGAATGAAATCAGGAACTATTTAGGAAAAAAGTCTTCTTTTCCCTCTACTTATGCAGCCAGTTAACGGCACAGCCTTAATGTGTGCCCTGTGAAATCCTCTGAAAGACTCAACATTTTACAACCATCATTTTCATGTCAGGCTACAGTCATGCCCTCATTATAAATATTGAGCCGTATAACAATGATACAAATAGTCCAGTTGCTCGTAAAAATATTTAGAATCAAATGTAATGCCTTATATTTTTCTTTGAATAGTAAATGCTCAGCACTGCCCCTCATGTCAAAAAAGACTGTACTGCACTCTTTTTTTCTGTCCCAGTAGTCAATGGTCTCTATAGGCTTAGGTTTTTATTGTCCATGTTAGGGTGTTACTAGGTTGTTGCAACTAGGTGGTAATTCAGTAATTAACACTGGTCATGGGGAATGCACCACTTGATTGAGGTCTGAGTCCCGAGGTTGAATCTGAGCACCTGGCTCTTTGATTCATGTCATCCCCTCTTTCTCCCCTGTCTTTCCTCTCTCTCTCTCTCTCTCTCTCTCTCTCTCTCTACTGTCACTATCAAATAAAGCAGCATTAAAGTGCAGAACATATACCTTAGACCTGGTCTGTTTTGGTGTGGTGGATTTCCCTGTTCGTTCTTGGAGTTTATCGTATGTTTGCACTGAGCTGCCTCCTTCCCTCCTTCCTCAGGCATGCTGCTGCTGTGGGCCGGCTCCATGCTCGCTCTGCTGCGCCTTCTGCCCGCCAGTCAAATCCTCGACCAGCACGAGGGTCATGTACACCCTCTTCCACATCTTGGCCTGTGCAGTCTCCTGCCTCATGCTGTCCCGCACCGTCTCTGAGCTTGTCAGGGAAAACGTGAGTGCTGCATAAGATATGACAAGATATCATTTTATTGTGAAAGAAATTGCTCGAGTAATTACAGCAGCATAAGCAACACAAAGTGGTAAGGTTAATGCTAACACCAGAAGTGTCCAAATAGAATAACATTAAAAATAGTGTAAATTAGTGAAATAAAACAAGAAAATTAAAGAAATAAAATAAAATAAAGTAGCAAAAGCATCAAATTAGTAGCCTTGATGCCCGGTACTGGAACTCCAGGACTTTGCATCCGATGCCTTCCATGACACCTGCTCAGATATTCAGATAAAATGAAGGAAAACATGCAGTGCAAATTGATAGACTATAAATTCCTCATAAAATCACATACATTTTTGCACAATATGTTGTATTTTAAGTTGTATTTCTCATTGCAGCGTTTATTGCGGTGCTTACCAGGGGCACTGGAAAGCAATGAGAGGGATGTAACATTCAATAAATGTCCAGATAATCCTTTTGCTTCTGATTTATGCACAGGATGATCTGTAGCTATGCATGTTTTTTCCTGTCATTGCTTTTTCTTTTTCTTTTTCTTTTTTTTAGAGCAATTCTCTCTTAATCTCAACCAGGCAGAAAGAAACACGCGCACACACACACACACACACACACACACACACACACAGGTACAGATTTTGATGCTGTTGTAGATAAAAGTAGATAAAATGATGTTTGTGTGTTTCAGGTGCCTTTCTTCAATATGGTGTGCGACCAGGCGCATGGGGGAGGGCACTGTGAGATGCTGGTGGGCTACTCAGCCGTCTACAGAGTCTGCTTTGGCACCGCCTGCTTCTATCTGATGATGGCGGTCTTCCTCATAGATGTCAAATCCAGCCAGGACTTCAGAGCTCTCATACATAATGGGTCAGTGTAGCAGGTTTTTTTTGTTTGTTTGTTTTTTGTTTTTTTTTTTTCAGTGAAGCGTCAGTTTCTGGCACCTGCTGTCTGGAATCAAGACACTGTCAAAGTGACTGATTACAGAGACAGGAAAATGAGATTGTGGCGAAAACAGCAGCCATGATGGGATTACTACTAGCCATCTTGCTAAAGTGAGCAGGAATATTATGGTTTATAGTAAGAGTATAGTATGCCATTGATAGCCAGTGTGCAAAGATAGTGATGACACTGACTGGAGACATCTGATTTGTTAAAACAGTGTCATTTTATGTTTACATCTAAGAAACTTAGCTGTTGGGTCAAATGCAATCTGTAAGAGTAAAATAGTCAGAAGGGCACAACGCTTCACTGACACCAAACAATCCTCCAAACGGCAAAGCTGCAGCCTCCCCAACGCTTAAGTTTGTGTATCATTTGTCCTCCAGGCTTTATTTACCAAGAAAATATCATGTGAAAGCAATGCTGTTCCCACCAGCATATAAATGCAGCATAATGGTTGTACCTAAAAACAGAAATTGTCTAACTGCAAAAATCCCAGATCTGTGTCATCACCAAAATTGAATTACCTGATCAGGACGAGGACCATCAGTACATCCAGATCTGATTGTAACTTTTTGTGATATTTTGCTAACAAACAGACAAACTGACAGAAGGAAAACATAATATCCTTCCAACATCCAACTTCATCAGCAACAATGAACGTGGACTTAAAGTCATAATCATTTGTTTAAAGATATAGCTAACAGAGGATTGTTTGATCCATCAGCCCTGGAGTCTTAAGAGGCCAGAGGACGGGACAATATATCAATATTATGTTGTTATGGCATGTTATTATGTTGACTAGATACCATCTGGGATTTTGGATGTTGCTATAGCGTGATATGGCATAAGTGTTGTCTTTGCCTGATTTTAAAGGCTGCATTATAGTAAAAGGATGCAATTTTCTGAATTTATTCAACTGTTGTATTTTTTGTCTCTACCTGCTGGGTCATCATACCCACATTACCAATGACTGTTTATCAAAAATCTCTGTTGTGTAAACATCTTATGAAAACACCAAAAATCACCCTTACAGTGTCGTTGTAAAATATCAATTATATCATTATATTATTTCTAAGTACAGATTTTTGTTATTTATAACCAATGCGTTACAAAGTGTGTACAGGACATTGAAAACATATCATCATGTGAATTTCATCTTTACCCGGTAGTGCCCATTACATTAGGAACACTCATTAAATATGAAGAAAAAAAAAAATGATGTTAATCATTTATTTAGAGATGTTAAACATTGGCTGGGGAGAGAGAGAGAGGAGCAAGAAGAGAAGAGAAATGGGAGATAGGACAGGAGGGAAGGGCACAGAATATGAGGGTGAAAGAGTATGAGAGGATCAGGTGGGTATTTATAGGAATGCTGCAAGAGGTTTGGCTAAAGTGCAGTCCAGCTCCTGATACTCTGCTATTCTCTGCACAAATTTAAATAACCACAGACAAATACAAAAACAGCAAAGCTATTTTTTATTCCCACCAAAATAGATTTGCATCCACCTCAGTGTGTACGGTGTATATCTTTAAATACCTTGCTACCTCTCTATAAGGAGGAAAGTGTTTTCCCTTTCTGCTCACCTGAACTAGCCTGGCTGTCTATTTTAAGCTCCTTATTGTCACACTTTCCATTGCAGTGTGTTGATTAGAGCAGTGACGTAGCTGGGATTAGGATTTGACAGGCTGGATTGCTGGTCCTCATCGGCATAAATCTACTCATAAGAGTCTTATCAGGGCCAGGGTGAAAGGTCTGACAAAGGCTACAACATACAGCGGGCAGTAGGAGGCCAGGTAGCATCACTGCCCCCCACCTAACATCTGATGTGTTTGTCTAACAGGAGCAGTGTATCAAACACAGAGTCAAATGGACATGGAGAGGGAAGATTAAAAACAAATTTGAGATTAAAAGAAAATGTGTTGCCTTGTGAAAACTTTGTTCCACCTGATATTTAATATTATTTGACCTCTTGAACTTTTTAAACTCTCTCAAAACCCTGACATCTACAGACACAATATCATCATTTATATCTACTGCTGATTTCGTCTCCAGCTGTTTTTTTCCCCAGAAAGATACTGATAAAGGTTGGACTTAGGCTTTTAACATACCACTGACCGATTTTTCTTGTGCTTCCCCTCCTTGTTTTGAAATGCAGGTTCTGGTTTCTGAAGTTCATCACCCTTCTTGGGATGTGCACTGCTGCCTTCTTCATCCCAACAGAGTCCTTCCTGCATGGTGAGCAGCTGCACAGGTTGCTTACTGTTACTCTGTGGCTGTCAAGAGCAAATCAGCACTCTTTTGAAAATCAATCTGCACTGAATATCGATTTGCATTGATGCCGTTAATGCACCTGCCTCTGAATCCTGCTAGAGGGCAGTGGAGAATCAATAATGAAAACACTGAAGGTCGAGTCCCTGCAGTGAATTATGGGATCATAAATCTCTGTAGCTGCATGGATTTCAGTTTGTTTGGCAACAGTGAATCTCATTGTGATACAAGCCAGATATCCGATATGTTATGATTTACAGATTGCTCTCTCTCTCTCTCTCTCTCTGTCTCTTTCTCTTTGTACTCTTAGCTTATAATAACTAGAAATGGACAGAATAATATGTGTTATGTTTCTGCCCCTCATCCATCTCTCTCTCTCTCTCTCTCTCTCTCTCTCTCTCTCTCTCTCTCTCTCTCTCTCTCTCTCTCTCTCTCTTCTCCTCCCAGCTTGGCATTACGTTGGTGTGGTGGGAGGATTTGCCTTCATCCTCATCCAACTCATCCTCATCACAGCTTTCGCACACACCTGGAACAAGAACTGGTGAGGGAGGAGGGGGTCTGTGTGTTGAAGCAGAGGACAGGGGAAAGTGTTGACTAGAGAGTTGAGTTGAAGTGAAGGCTGGGAGAAGAGAGATGAAGTCTTCACTGCACATCGTGAATGAACAAGTTCTTTTGTTGACTCCTGGGACATGTAGATTTAACAGCCTGTGTCTGCTGCTGCAGCGTTACAAATGTACATGTGATGTACATTTAAAAAAAAAAAAGTGTCTTCACGGTTTCTCACACACAAACACCAGGCTGCTTCCCATCTGGAGAAACGAGGCTCTTTCTGAATCTCTCCTATTGACAATGGACTCATCTGTGCATGAGTGATGTGTAAATCATACAGACCCGCTTCAACATCTGTTCAAGACACCTTTAAAGTTTATTTCTCACCAGATTTCTTTCTTTCTTTCTTCCTTTACTCAGCTTCATCAATCTTATGCATCCTCTCCTATCTGTTGATATTTCCATTTCTCTGTATCTTCCCTTGTCCCGTTCAACCATTCATTCAAACAGTCTCATCCCCTGATAACAGGCTCGTCTCCAGATGTTATTTACAGTGTCTCCAGCTGTTTCTGTCGCTGCTGTGCTGTTAGACATTTGCCAGTCACCTCTGAACTCTGGTTTGACATAGCAGAATTTTAGATCCACCAAGTAAGAGGCTTTACTCAGTCTGGAGCTGCTCCAAGGCAAACGCACAGCACAATCCTCTTATTCCCACTACAGTGGTCCAGGGGGTTACACTGTAATTCCTCTACCCCACAACTCTACTTTCTCTCTCTTCTGGGCTTGCAGAACGTGATTAGCGGGACATATTTCATATGTATATGCTATTACAAGAATACTTCAAGTCAAAATGAGAATTCAATAATGAACTATTGACTGCCTGTCAGTCTACATCCTGTTTAAATTTGTGGGACCCCCAAACAGAGCAACTTAGCCTTTATACAATGAAGTTAACAGGGCCATCTTTTTACAGCTCCAAAAAACCATAAAATGTAAATCAAATTTTGCTTAATAACTCAAGTAAAATAATCCAAGTTTTTTTTTTTTTTATAGCTAAATAATTGCACTGAGTCCACCAGTTCAATATTTACCTCAGTATCTCCTATATTTTGCAACATGATCAGAGCACTGTCAGTTTTTAGTCCCACAGAGGCAACAAAACACTTGGATTTTGCTGCATGTGCTCTTTGCAGAACAGGCTTCATCAAAATAATATCAAAATCTCAATGTAGCCAGGGGCAATATTCGCATTGCAGAGGCTGCAATTTTCTTGTATTAATTACAAAGATGCCATGGCCTACAAATTGTATTTTTCAGCCATAAGAAAGCATGAAAGAAAGAAAGCAAGTTTGTTTGGTATAGACCCCAACAAAATCACACCATCATCATTTTAATGGCCTTTCCAATATCTGTAAAAGTAATCACAGTATGATTTTTTAAACATATTGTTCAGCCCTAGTTCAGAAACTTGATGGACATTTTACTGTCAGAGGCTGGCCCCTTTAGTTTAATTTGTTTAATAGAAGTCTAAGATGGGACTGCAGAGGTTAACTCAGGGGTTTGGTTTTCTATGAGTGAACTTCACCTTGAAGATTATAAATGTTTGCCTAAAGCCTTTGGGCGTGCTCTTGTGGGCGACAGCACCCATGAATGGATCTGAGCTCATGTGGAAGTGAAGTTCAGCGGGTCCACTGTGCTGTCCTCAGGTTGACAGGAGCGGCGGAGAACAAGCGCTGGTACCTGGCAGTGATGTGTGCCACCCTGTTCTTCTACACCATTGCCACCATGGCCTTCACCTTCATGTACAAGTACTACACACATCCCATCGCCTGCCACTTCAACAAGGCCCTGCTCTGGATCAACCTGGGCCTCTGTGGCATCATGTCCTTCATCGCAGTCACGCCATGCGTGCGGCAGAGTGAGTTGTGGAAACACACACATGCACACACTCTCACACAAAGCTTCATGCGTCTTTATGTCTGTCATCTGTTATCTGCAGTGAAATAACACTTAGTCCATTTCCAGCAAAGCAAACATCCCTGTGTTGAAACTAGTTCTGGCACAGATAATAATAATTAGATGGAAGCTAATATTATCGGTTTCTCCTCTGTCTGTACATGTCCAGGTTTTATGATCACCATATACTTTGCTTGTGGTGTGTGTGTGTGTGTGTGTGTGTGTGTGTGTGTGTGTTTGTGTATGTGCGTGTTTGTGTGTGTGTGTGTGTGTGTGTGTGGCAGGGGATTACAATGTACTGACTCTCTCTCTCTCTCTCTCTCTCTCTCTCTCTCTCTTCCTCTCCCTCTGTGAGTACAGAGCAGCCTCGGTCGGGGCTCCTTCAGGCCTCCATCATCAGTTGTTACGTCATGTACCTCACTTTCTCAGCGCTGTCCAGCCGTCCACCAGAAAGAGGTACATAACTACACAAATACAGACAAGTCCATATGTCTGCACTGACATATATACAGTATATCCAGCTGGTCCAACTTGACTGGTGCAAATAATAGAGAATGATTTTCAGGGTTTCCATATTGTCTATATGCTAAAAAATAAAGCAATAGAGCAAGGGAGATGAATAAATAAAATAAAATGAGTTTCATTACGAACCTCATTACCTATTGAAGGCCTTTGGATCAAAATATTGCTCTCTAAGGTGCTCTGTGTACAAGTGTTGATGTAAACTAGGACTGTTTTGTCTTGGCTGACACAAAACATGGAATAAGCATGTGATAAATGATGGAAACCATGTAGATTTAACCAACAAAGTACATGCTTATTCCATGTTTTTGTCAGCTGAGTCTAAATGTGCTCACTTAAGTCAACCACCGGCAATTTTGCATAATGCACCTTTAATAAAAACTACCTGTCTTCAGAATATTCAAGTGCAGGTTTTACTATTTTCAAGAAAAAATCTCTCTCTCTCTCTCTCTCTCACACACACACGCACACACACACACACACACACACACACACACACACACACACATATATATATATATATATGTATATATGGTAAAACCTGATAAAGACAGGTGTGTACATTGGAGGAGAGTGAGTTATGATGATGACTCACTGCATGTGAGGTAAATCTTAGTTTTGAAAGAGCCCTTTGTTCTGCCTGCTGTTATAGTTATGCCTCAAAAGCTGAATTTGAGGAATATTTCTCCTGAGATTTCTGTTTCATCTCCATGTACGGAAAAAGAAAAAGTTTTCATTGTGACATATCGAAATTTGATTAGTTTTACTGCCAGTATTTGACAAAAACTCCAGCCCTAACCCTGAGGTTTACATTCACTTATTGTGAAATCCTCACAATTTACCCCCATGACTCACCTGCTGGCTCCAGGTAAGACAAAGAGCCTTTACATGATTCAGACATTAGTACCGGGGTTTGACAGAGGCTCCTGTCTTATCCAGGGCTTACATCTGGATGACACACACATAAATATAGATGTACACACACTTAGGAACACACATACAGTGGTAGACTGGGATATTGTAGCAGATAGAAGAACACACACTCACAGATAATCTAGGATGAGATGTGCTCTGACATGCTGCCGGCTGGGCTAGTGGCCTGTGATGAGGGCACACTGAGGGATATTTCACATTCCTGATGGATCCATTGACAACATAATAGCATAGGAATACAGCTTGGCAGTATCATTACATGCACTTACACACCTCATCCTGCTGAACAGCACGGTTCACCTCTGCCAGTCACAAATGATGTGTTGGTCTGGGTAACTCTACTCTCACCTAGTAGTGATGCATCGTGCACTTCTGGGTTCCTTTTGTTGTGTGGTGGTGTGTTTTTCGCCTGTTCCTGTGGATAAATGTGACGTCGCATCAGGATGTTTCCAGTGGATGTTAACATGCCCATACATCCACCTCAGATTAAAAGAAACAAGTTCGCACTGCTTCTCCGGGGGTTGTCACAGGGCATTCTGGGAAACACAGGGTAACATAATCACTAAATGAGGTAGAAGTAGATGAGACAGGTTGAAGGAAAGTGGGCACACCCAAAAAAGTAAATTACAATACCTTGGATAACAAGGCCAGGAATGCACTTGAACATCTCAGACTTTGTACTTCAGTGGATGTAAGGGGAGTTTTCCTTTATTATCAGATGATTCTACTGTCTTCTACTCTATTCTACTACTCTATTCTATATTCTACAATACGATGACTCTCTCTCTCTCTCTGCCTCTGTCCATGTTGACTCCCTTATCTGTCTGGGAAAATGCATTCTTATAGCAGAGAGCACTAAAGCTGCACAAAGCCACTCCTTCCTCTTTAGGTAACCACAAGCTTACCTTAATAAGGAGCTCAACTTGTTTTTTTTTTTTTTTTTTTATTATTTGACATGGTATTGTCCATGAGGCTACATGAGTATATGTGTGTATGTACAGTATGTGTGTACAGTAGTTGTGTGTGAGAGTCCCGGGGCAACACAGGACGTTGCAGCAACTTGTTGAGAAAATATGCACGCTCAGCTGTCTATAAAAACACCGTTTCAGCGCATACACTCTATCACACACAAAGGCCCAGTGTACCTTCACACACTTTAACACCGTCTGCTGGTTCAAAATACTTAATTTCCACTTATTGTTGGTGTGTGTGAGACTGTGTGTGTGAGTGTGTGTGTTCTTTTCCTCTGCTATTCTAAATTAGGGGGTCACCTGTCATGGCAACAGCTCCAAAGGAGACATTCTGGCTGTGTGTGTGTGTGTGTGTGTGTGTGTGTCTATGTGTATTACACTAGTTACTGTTCTCTTATGCATGTTTGCCTGTTCTGTCCCCGGAAGGTTTATTATGCCCCGTGACCTTACCATGACACCGTGTGTGTGTGTGTGTGTGTGTGTGTGTGTGTGTGTGTGTGTGTGTGTCCACAGACAAAAAGATAGGAAGAAAGCAAAGCTTCAGTATGAGTAGTATGAATTTCATTTCTGCGATACATGCACACATGTATGCACAATGTACACATAGACAGACATACACGCAAGCACGCAGACAGGGATGCACGCATGCACACACACACACACACACACACACACACACACACATAGGGACAGTAATCCTGATGAGGAATTAGTGAAGTGTAAATGAAAACATACAACTCAAAGAGCAGGACATGTTCTGTTTCCCTAGAGCACTCCTAAGTGTGTGTGTGTGTGTGTGTGTGTGTATGTGTATGTGTGTGTGTGTGCATGTGTATGTGTACACAATACAGTCTGAGTCCTGTAATTAGCCAGTGTTTTCGGTGAGCTCAGGTTCCCCTTCCCCACAACATACAAACACAATACTCCTCTCTGGAATCCACAGCCGGCTGAAACGAGCCTCTGGAGGTTGGGGTGGATTTGTGTGTGTGTGTGTGTGTGTGTGTGTGTGTATTTGACAAAGAGAGCATGTGCATGTGCATGTGCATGCATACAGTACATATTTGTGAGTGTGCTCCTATCCCGTGGCCCTCCAGACCCTCCAGAGGGTGAGTCCATAAAAGAGGGTCCCAGGAGGGAAAGTGCAGTCGCGAGGCCCCTTTTACAAGAAAGGCAGGAATTTTCCCAGGAAAGGAAACGAAGGAGAAAGAATGAAGGAACATACATTCACTGACAATGTGCTTGATGTGTGTGTGTGAGTGTGGCAACCCCCCCACCCCCTTTGTGATGTCACTCCCTTTGTGACATCACAAAGGGGGGTGGGGGGTGGATTGTATGGATCTGAAACAGTTGTATTTATTTTGAATTTTGTAAATGTAGAAAAAATTGATTTTTTGAATAAATGAATTCAATAATGAAATTTGAATTTTGTGCCAAAATTCACTTTAAATCACATTCAATTTCCAGCTATTTTATTCAGTTTGCACCTCAGATGCATGCTCTGCAGCCAAGCTTTGTTCAGACCTTCAGAACTTTGTCTTCATTTTTAGTAGAGATCCCAAAGTTTCCAAAGATATCAAACATGTCCTGCTGAATTACGGGGAAATGAGTATAGAATGATGCACAAGACATCGAGATATTTTTTATTTGGTTTAATGTAAAAATAAAATAATATCTAAATGG